>NW_015163111.1:704165-740937 GCF_001447785.1 Gekko japonicus | reverse complement strand
AGGAATTGGCGAAACAGCAGGATTTAATGAAGACTTACTGCGACGAGAGGGGAAACAAACTCATGTCACCAAACTGGATTTTACACAGTCAGTCTTTGAATCTTCAGACAAATGGCTGAAGGGTTTCCCCAACTTAATCCCAGTAAGCAATACATTCTAGGTATCTCAGGGCTCTTTTTGTTCAATATAGTAAATCTGACTATGTAATACTTGGGTTTATGCACTAGCTCCATGTTGTAAAATTCTGAAACATATGCTGATTATTCCCCCATTCAGTTTCATTCTAATAAATTCAGTATTATACATGTCAGTAGTCACAAGGAAAAAGTATAACTGTAAGAAAACCCCATAGTGTAGTATATTGGGCTAAACTGGAACTAACTTTCACAATACCCTTCATTTGGAGCTGAAAGACATTCTTGGCTACTTCAGAGGATGCATTTTGGGTTGTACCAGTTCAGATTGCAAATGGGAGACTAAATAGCCAAATGTTTTCTGTACATAAAAGGACTGGCTAATCATGTCCGTTCTGAGGCTCCTGGGTTAGATAAAGTTGGGATACATTTTTATGGGAAAATGGAGCCATCAAAGATTTGAAACATCAGGTAAATATAAGCCAGAGACATGGAATTGGGTTGCAGTTTGTACTCTGAATTTTGTTTAAATTTGTAGATTATATGGATTAACATGATTCACATGTTGCAAAGCCATCCAATGTTGTTTGATTCATTTTTCTTGAACAGTGACGATTTTATACTTTCCTTGATTTCTAATGTAATGTTATGAAGGTTTACTCAGACCTGTTAACTGAACCTCTGCCTGAAATGTTGAAGAGTTACTTTAGAATTATGCATGACCTCGCTCCCTGACATTTTGTGGCTGGTTCTGTGTCTTATGGTAGCCATTTTGTAGTTACACCCTGTATAGAAAAATTGCTTTCTACTTTCAATATCCACATGCCTTCTCCAGTGATGTCTTTTGATAACATGCTGTGTCTTGTTTCCTGTTGCAAGCCAAAGGGTGGGGGCCACATGGCCTCAATAGCCATGCCATAAACCCACATTCTTTCACACTTTCATGCCAAACGCCAGACCTCATGGCTCCACTTTCTGGCTCACATGCACCATGTCACGTACACCATGGAGAAGCTGGAAGCTGGGTCATGTGACTGCAGGAGGGGCCTCCAAACTTCTAGCCTATCCCCACATGCAGCTATGGCAACCAACAATTGGCCACACACCCCTGCTGCTCGTGATTGGCTGAATAGCAACAGCTGATTGCAATTAGATTGGGGTATAATTCCATTGATCACTATGGGAGTGATTCTCTTAGCTCTTGCTCTCTTAGTTCTCCCTTGTTGTCATTGTCTTTTTATTGCACCTGGAAATGCTGTCTCTTGAGAGACAAAGAGTTGCTTTGTGACTTGGAGCACATGGTGTGCAAAAATGGGATTTCCCTTCAAAATCCCTTGTTACTGGGACTATCTTGGACTGAGGAATACTCCTGACGTGGTAACTATGAATAATTAATGTTTAGTTAAGGCAAACAGCCCTAGCCTTTGTTACTTTTGTAATCTCTGGTAGTCTATGCTAAGGTCTGTACTAAATAAAGATCTCTCTTATTGCTAAATTGTCTTTGATGTTGTAACTGAATTCCAAGGCTAAATCCTGTGGCCTAAACACTCCCCATATACGCTACCATTGGAGAGGAAAGGTGTGCATCTCTGGAGTGAGTTGCTAAGGTGTTCTGTCCCAGATGCCAACTAAGGGTTTGGAATCTCTCCCTTAGGAAAGGCAGGGACTAGTGAAAAGAGGTTCTGGTGGCAAATTGTTGTGAAGACCAGAGATGGTACAGACTGTCTTGTGGCTCGTTGTTTAATGTACTGGAAAGTACAGGATTCCCTCCCATTCCTGGACTGGCTTGGGTGGGCAAAGACCTGTACACACCCACCAACCTGGGTCAGAATTCCAAAGGTGCCCCTGTTCCATCCATCCTCCTCCTAAATTTTCCGCTAACTGAAGGGGGGGTGTAACTTCCACCAGTTCTTTGTTCCTACTGCAGATTCCCAGTTTGCCTCTCATGCTGTTCCTAAGGAGCAGCATTTCAGGGAGATCAGATGGATATATTTGGAGGAGGGAGGAGTATTCTGTTCCTCTGACAAAAAGGCCTTGCATGAGTGGGAAACTTAGTCTCGATACAACCCTTGGAATGTGAGAAAGCATCCAAATTTGCCTGTAATTTGGTGTAGTGGTTAGAGGCGCTGACTCTAATCTAGGAGAACCAGGTTTGATTCCCCATTCCTCCACAGGCAGCTGCTGGTGTGACTTTGGGTCAGTTACAAGTTCTTTCGGAATTATTCTCTCACGAGCTGTCCTCAAAAGAGCTCTCTCAGCCCCACCTACCTCACAGGGTGTCTGTTGTGGGGAGGGGAAGAAAAATGTGATTGTAAACCACTCTGAGACTCCTTCAGGTAGTGAAGGGTGGGGTATAAATCCAATCTCCTCCCCCTCCTTCTTATTTGTAAAACTAAGCAACGATACATCACACAAGACTATTGAGTACATTTTTAAGGTCCGATTTGCAGATGTGACTTGCTTACCAGAGAAGCAAAACCAAACTTGTGTTAAAACTATTCTGCATGGCACAGGAACATCTCTCTTCGTGTTCCAGCAATTTACTTGCACTATCTCATGGCTAGCAATTGCCAGGAAGCTTACCAGAGTAGTAGAGGTCTCTTGGTGGGCACTCTGTAATATCATTTCTGGCCCAAAACTGAAAGTGGCATCACTATATTGCAGTGACACTCTAGGTGGATTCATAGAGCATTGCTGCAACACAGTAATGTCACTTCTGTTTTTTTGGCCAGATATGGTAGTCATCCTCCATGTTGCACCTGGAGATCTCCTGGGATTACAGCTGATCTCCAGGTGACCAAGATCTGTTCCTGTGGAGAAAATGGCTGCTTGGGAAGGTGGACTCCATGGCATTATACCCTGCTAAGGTCCCTCCACCCAACCCCACCCTCCCAAGGCTCCACCCCCCCATATCTCCAGGAATTTCCCAATCTGAAGCTGGCAACCCTACTTCATGATCCCCCCCCCTCAAGACACAAAAAAGACCAGTAATGTTGTGGCTAATGTTTGGACCACAAACGTTGTATAAATGCTTATGGGTTGGAATGGTTTCCATGGAGTTGTGTTTCAGTCAGAGTAGCCACCTTTATTTCATGAAGTTGTGTTTCAGTCAGAGTAGCCACCTCTATTTCATGGAGTTGTGTTTCAGTTCAAGTAGCCACTTTTTTTTCAATTTGCTTTGGAATATATTCCAATTGAGTAAGGTGATATCTTGAAATAGTTTTATTCCAATGGGACAATCTCTATAGTAGTGGTGCATGCACACCTACCTGTGCATGCACACACACAATATTCAAGTCAATTGGCATTTAAAAAATTGATTTAGATTTATTGGTATTGGAATTAAAACTATTTGTATTAGGAAATCAATCCAAGAGCCATTCCTTTTAGTTTCAATAGAAAACAAATTTCTAGATGGGAACTTCGCCACATTATTATGAAATGATCAAATTAAAAACCGAAGAAAGTGTTCTGGTTGTCCACCTCTTATGCATATCTGCTGAGTTATATCATCTCCTTGTCTTAGAAATGATAGAGTTCACTCAGCTGTTATTCAGAACTCTACCACCTCATTCTGCTGCACTTATATGTCTGGCCTTATTCCTTTTAAATGTCCCACATTTTTTAAAAAAATGCTATTTTTGTTACTGTCATGATCTGGGCTGTGCCACCAGAGGCCTACTAGGCCCAGGGAGCCTGGCTAGCAGTAGGGGAGGCTGGGCCTACAAATCCCAGAAGGCCTTGGGAAGTTTTAGTGGTGATTTTGACCAATAGGGAAGAAGAGGGCTGGGAAATAAAAGAACTGGTACAAGAGGAAAAGCTGTTCTTTTTCCCAGGAAACAGGGCCAGAAGAAAGAGGCTGCTGTGGGAAAGAAACCCTCATCCTGAGGGAAGGGTGAGTAGTCTAAGGCCACTTGAGATAGTGAGCTAGGGACAGTATATATTTAGATGTGTTAGGGCATTTGATTTCTTTTCTTTTCACCCACTTACTGTTACATTTCGGCACCTTGTTTGTCTGACCTCCTATAAAATAAACTATTTTCATTGTTCACTCTGCCTGGTCCCCACACCTATTATTTGGCCAAAAGGGAGGTATGAGGTCTTGGGAGGGTGCTCTGGGCCTTCTCAAGGGATCCTAAATCCAGAGCGGTGGCAGCGTTAGGTGACACCCCACCTGAGCTGTGACAGTTACATATAGTATTTTGCATTGCACCTCAAGTTTTTTGTTTGTTTGTTTTCTGAAATAGTGGCAGATGTTGTTGTTGGAACTAATATGATAGAATTATATAAAACCAAAGATAAAACTAAAAAACAATACTAATTTAAACATAAAAATTAAACATAAAAATACATTTGCTTCCTTTAGTGCCTTTCCCAACCAGATATACATGGCTGTTCATGTTTCTGGTTGCCCTGCCACTACCCTAAAAATGCTATCCTAAGCAAACTTATAGGTTCATTTCTGTCAATGGACTGCGAAGTGTAAAATCCTACCTAGCACTGTAAAGAGTCTAGTGGCACTTAAAGATTAATAGAATTTTATTCTAACATGAGTTTTCATGGATTAGAGCCCCTTAAACTAGTCTTTTAGATGAAAGGGAGAGAAACCTGTTGATACATTTGCACAATTATTTGATCTTCCTTCAAGACACTTTAATTCAAATTTCTCTTTGGGGTGACTTGCAACGTATTTTAACTAAAAATAAAATTTAGACCAGAGACATCAAACCATGTGAAATATGACCACAGCTGGGATCTAAGAATGGCAAATGTGGAGTATTAGAATGTGCTTTAACATTATTATGCTGCCTCTTATACCCTTAACAGGGCTCTTTTTGTAGAATAAACCCAGTGGGAACTCATTAGCATAATAGGCCACACCCAACAGCAGAAACTCATTAGCATATTAGGCCACACCCCTGACAGTGCAGATCTGCTCTCATAGAGGAGGGAGAGCTTGTATATGAATAAACCTTGCTCTTAAAGGAGCCACTGGACTATTTTGGATTGTTAGCTATGGGAAGGAATGGGCAGATCTGGAAAGAAAGAAAGAAAGAAAGAAAGAAAGAAAGAAAGAAAGAAAGAAAGAAAGAAAGAAAGAAAAAGGAGGAAAAGAGGGAAAGAAAGAAGGAGAGAATGAAATAATGAGAAGAGGGAAAGAAAGAGAGAGAGAGAATGACATAAGGTGGGAAAGAGGGAAAGAAAGAGAAGGAAAGAAGGAGGGAAAGAAGGAAGGAGAGAAGGAAAGAAGGAGAGAGGGTGTATAGGAATATTGCTTCTATATTCACATGCCTTCTCCTGTGATGTCTTTTGATAATATGCTGCGTCTTGTTTCCTGTTGCAAGCCAAATGGTGAGGCCACATGGCCTCAATAGCCATGCCATAAACCCACATTCTTTCATACTTGCATGCCAAACGCCAGACCTCATGGCTACACTTTCTGGCCCACTTGCGACCAGTCATGTACACAATGAAGTAACTGGAGTTTGGGTCAGCTGACTGCAGGCAGGGTCTCCAAACTTCCAGCCAATCCCATAAACCTGATGTTAGCAACCATGTCAACCAATAATTGGGCCCACCCTTGCCCACTCGCCATTGGCTGATGGTCACATCTAATATAGGATCTTGGGTAATGTTCTGATTCCATCCAGCCAAGTTCCAGGAAACAATTTCCAAATCTCTGTACTCTCAACCTTTTCATTGGACCATTGATCAGCAAGTGTCTCTTTACCACTAACACATGGGCAGTTGGAGGCACCTGTTGGGTCTGTCGGAGTTGATGGAGACTCCGTCTGATCGCATAATGGCGGATCAGAATGCGACAGTGCAAATAGCCACGCCTCCCCCTGCACGCATTTTCCAGCATGTGTGGCCGGGGCCAACAATATGAAAAGAGGCAATGTTGATCATTCTCTAGTGGTATTACCAAGATAGACGTATGTATAGTTAGAAAATATGTTTTCCTCACAGGTGGCTGGGAATCTCCCTCTCTAAGTTACTCCAACACCTCTTCTACTCGTGTAGGAGCTTAAAACTTACTTTCTTGTTTTAGCAACTCCAAGCTCAGTTTGTTGAAGACCAGCAGTCTGGGAGTTCTGCAGGAAGATACTATGTCTGTCTGACTTTGTAAAATGTAGAAAATCCGTAATTAAAAGCAGGAGCTTTCTTCGGACAATGACGCTGTTTCCCAACTGGAAGATCCAGTTATCAGACACTGTTAAATAAACAAAGTATTGCAAGAGTGCTAATGTTTTAAGCATGCTTTTATTTTAAGTAAAAAAAAAATCCTTTGTGTTTGTTTCCTTTATAAAGTTTATATCTCTTCTACCTGGCATTACATTTTATGATACATGTGGCCTGGCCCAACAAGGTCTCATTTATGTCAGATCCGGCCCCCATAACAAATGAGTTCGACATCCCTGCCTTAAAGGCTAGCTACACTTATTCCACCATGAGCTTTTGTGAATCAAAGCATACTTCTTCAGGTGCAATGGAAAGAAAGAAAATAATTTTCATCAAATATATCCAGAAAGTTACTGGGGGGTGGGGAGTTGAGCAAAGAGAGAGAGGCCTGGTATCATATATCAGGTGTGATTCTCTATGTCAGGGACTTGTAGGGCTTATACATAATAGATGTTGAGAGAGGTCCAATGTTCAAGCCTCTCTTTCATGCTGTGATGATAAACAAGGGTGAAATAAAATAGGGTAAATAAACTAATCAAGGAAAAGCAGTCTTACTGGGTGTCCCACTAATAGGCATGTCACAAGAATACTCAGGTCACAAATGAATGCATCATCCAATCAAATGAATAGGCAGCCTAATCAGAGAGGATGTAATCCACTCTCTGCTATCAGACATTGGTGGTGCACAGACCTAACAATATCAACAGTGTAAACAAACACCTGTCAGACAATTACTTTCTGGAATGAGTTAGGCACTTCAAGGATTGCTTGCCTCTCCAGATTTGCTGATGAGCTCCAAGGAGTGAAGTGCTCTCCCCCTTGCTTCTGATTGTAACCATTCTAAGTGTCTATTTTGTATTTATTTATTCTCTTGTGCATAAGACCTGTTTTACATATGAAAATGCCAAAAGGGCATAGTTGGCAGATTTCTTCCTAGATGAAAATTGCAGACATAAGAAAAAGAGACCTTTGAAAAATTCCACCAGGATTTCAGTGACGCCTGTACCACCCTTCTCCTAACCCCAAAAAAACCCCAGTCCATGTAGCAGATTCACATCATGAAGGACACCATAGTATCCTATACAAATGGCATACAAATTTCATCTTATTATGAAAAGCAACTGTTTATTATACATAACTACAGACTTCCAGATAGAACCAAACAAGCTACAGGATATTGAAAGCAATCTTAAGCAGGCCTAATCAGAATACTACTGAGGTTTATTCAGTGGTGTTTACTTCCAAGAAAGTGTTCTTAGGGCTGCAATTTTTGTCTAAGAGCAATACCCTGCAGAATATACTCACTGTTTTCAGTTCTCCCAGAGTACTGATTGATATCCATTAGGCATTCTTAAATAGGATTGGGCACGAATTGGTGCACGAAGCAAAGTTCATGTCAAACTTGAGCTGGTTCTGGGATCCTGAAGCGATGTTTGTGGAAGCATGTACATCACGAAGATTTCCCAAACTTTGGGGTGGTTCAGGGCATTTTGGGAAATGGATGCATTTCCTTAGAAAACCCAGCATTGATCGAGCCAACTCCAAGGCAATGGTGGGGGTGTAATTGTCTCCAGCCTTGGAAACACCAATAGGGATCCTCCAAAGCTTGACAGGCACTATTGGCTGCCAATTACAGAGCTCCCATTCAGCTCTATGGGATCTGAAAACTATGTAAAGCCCAAGCTGCAGCCCAGCCCTCCTTTGTTGGGTTTTGCTGCAAGTTGTAGAGGATTGGAATAGAGAGCTATGGAAGAAAGTTGATCAGCTTTGCTGGGCAGAGAATTGCTCTTTGGTCTGCTCGTGTTGAGCAATGGGCTTCACTTCTGCTGTGGGTTCTTCTGAAGAGGGCTTGCATTCCTCCCCCCATCCTACCCTTCAGTTTTTGATCAACTCTCTATGCTGGGGTGTGCTTTCTGGGCCAGGGTTCTGTGTACTACCCAGCACTTCTGCTAGTTCACTTCTGCTATGAGTTGCACTGAAGTCCACATATGAGTCCACATTTATACACTCCACCCCTCCGTTTTGTGATCTTCTATCTCTCTGCAGGCAGGCTTTGGGTGTTTGGTGGACTCGGGGTTCTACTCAACAGTCTCTCTACTCATGCCAAATGGGGGCACCAATAGCTGGCAGGCACCTCAGCCAAGGGCCTACATTTATACACCCCCACCCCACCCCTGTAATCTTTGTAATCTTCCATCTCTCTGCTGCTGTTTGGCTTTGGGTGTTAGGTGGGCAAGGGGGTGGATGTCAGGACTCAGGGGTGGTCTTAGGGCTCCAGGGCCATGAGGGTGAGAGTGGGTGGAAGGGGTGGTTTTCATAGGGGGATGAAGCTCTCATCCTCCTGTGTATGAGAGGGTTGTGTCGTTGGGCACCAAACAGCCCCCTTGAGGACATTGCCAGCATGTCATCAGCAGGGGTCCCAGAGCCTCCTTCCTCTGATCTGCCCATGGGGCTCTCACAGGACACAAAAGATTGTTTTGCACTGCCCCAACAACAGAAGTTGATAACACTGTCTGGCAGGGAGGATTTCAACAGCAGTGATACAGAGGATGGTGGTGGTAGAGAAGCATTCACCCCTTCCACATCCCAGCTCCTTGCTGTTCCTGCTGCTGTAATTGGCAGGCTGCCCTCTGGCTCTTCCCAGCCCAGTGTCAGAAAGCAGCTATGCTCCCACCTGCTCCAACCATGACCATTGGGTCACGTTTCCAGTCCACCATGTGGAAATACTTCCCCACCCTCCCCAGTGACCCCTGTGTGGCAGAGTGCCCATGCCCAGAGGGGCAGAGACAGCCAACACCTGTCCTCTACCATTCTTTAGAGGCACCTACTAAGTTTGCACCCCAGTGTTTTAGCACTGGAGGAAGGATTGACAGCCAGTGGGAGGCTGAAAAGGCCCACTTCCTCTTGGCAGGGAGAGGTTGGGGGGAACAGGAGGCTCCTCAAGAATGGCTCTAGGTACTGTAGTTGGGAAACCCAAGGCAGACCACCCTCTCAGAAGTCATGCCACCCCAGGGATGTTGACACTGCCAGAAAAAAGGGCAAGGGGAAGGGCTGAGGAAGCAGGCAAGGTAAGTACCATAGATGGCCAACCATTCTCCCTCATGGAGGATGTAGACTTTCACTGGCTGCTGCACCACCTGGCTCCCTGGTACCTCATGAACAAACATCTACCCCATAAGAAAACACCTGCCTCATGAACCAACCAAAATCTATCTCATGGCACAACACCTACCTCATGGAACAACATCTGTCTCAGCAAACATCCACCTCTTCAAACATCTGCCTGTACAAGCCACCATTTGACTACCCCTTTCTATTGCATTTGTACAATTCACAATCACAACAGATGATTTCTTACCTGTACAATGAGTTCAGCTGATGACAAAGAACCATCAAGAAATTTCACATAGGGGTGGGCAATGACCAGGAGATCTTTGTGTTTAGGTTTGAGGGTGCATGCCAAGTTGCTATAGTGTCATTTTGGGGAGCTCCCAGTGGAACTCTGGGGATACCTGGTCTGCCTTTCTTCCATTTATCTGTGGAGTAGAAGGACTGGTGCACTCTGGACCAATGTTCCCTCTAAGCTGAGTTAGGGTGAGCTGGCTCACAGTTTTTCAGCCTCCGGCTCACAGCTTTTTACCTTAGCTCAGGAAGGATGGCTCCAGAGCAAACTAATTTCTGCAGCAGCCAAATCGCCGGCCCACCACTTTAATGCCGGTTGCTCACAAAGTAGAATTTTTGCTCACAGGACTCCGCAGCTTAGAGGGAACCTTGCTCTGGACCCAGTGCTGGGAGCCGGGCTGAGAATGGTATGGGCCGTGCCATCAAAGCATGAAACAAGTAAGGCAAGGGAATGAACTCAAACAGCATAGTTGAGGTCCGGTCCAAGGTCAAGTCACAGAGTCAAGAGTCATCAGTAATCTGGTCTGAGGGTCAGTCCATATAACAAGGTCTGGAAGTTGAAGAGTTATCTAGAAGCAGATTCAAGGGTGAGATGAAGGCAGAGTCAGGGTATGGTCCGAAGACTCAAAAGAACAAGGTGGGATCCAATGCAGTGGTCACAATGTCAGAGGGATTTCAACTGGTTGCTTCCACACCTAACAGACTCTGTTGATTGCAGGATGGTTATTGTGGTATAGACGACATCCTGCTCCACACTCTTCTGCTCCACCAAGTGTGTAATCAAGGCTTAGGTGGAGTTCTCTTGTGCAGCAGACAGGGTGCTGTCTGTACTGGGTGTCCCTGTCCAGACTAGCCCAATCTCATCTGATCTCAGAAGCTAAGCTGGGTCAGCCCTGATTAATACTTGGATGGGAGACCACCAAGCAAGTCCAGGGTTGCTACACAGAAGGAGGCAATGGCAAACCACCACAGTTTGTCTCTTGCTTTAAAAATCCTACAAAGTTGCCATAAGTCTGCTGTGACTTGATGGCACTTTCCACCACCAGTTGGTGTCCCATTGCAGTAATTCATACTGAAAAGATTAATTAGGCTCCTACTGTTTTGTGGAAGGGGAGACAGCACTTGGTGAACCTTTCAAATGCTGATCTAGAGAGCAGTGAAAAGCACCACCTATATTGTTGTCATGAAGTAACAACATTGCCCTGATCACCTGAAATGGAGGGGGAAAAATCAGTCTGCAGGGACACCAAGGCAGTTCACTGTGAATATGTGCAGGAAGGTGTGTGTGAGACACTTACATTTATTTGAACACAAGGCATACCTTTCTTTCCAGACACATGAAAAAAGATTGTCTCTGTGACTGGAGAGTTGGCAGAGGCCTTGATTGTAGTTGAGAATAGGGGCATTTGCAGTGAAGCAGCCCTTAATAGGCTGGGGGGGGGGTAGGGCTCCATTCCCATGCCCTCTCAAGACTAGGGGTGTGTATTCAGATACACCTGAGCTGTAAATATACCAAAAAATGCCTTATCAGTATTTTCTAGGTATATTTTGACATCCCAAAGATATCCATGATTTTCCAGAAAACTGGAGGTGGGAGAAATCCGGGGGGGGGGGGGGGGGATTCTGAGCATATTCAGTATTTTCTGGGAAGATCAGGTGCCAGCTTTGCAGGCTTCCAGGGACTATTTATTCTTTTCTTTTTTATTTCTGTGTCTTGAAGTTTCTACTCCACTGCTCTCGTCAGTTTCAAACTAGCCTTGTCAGTTTCAAGAGGGGTCCTCCCCTTTGCTGGCATTCCTTTGTGTTCCTTTCCCATTGCACAGAGTTTGCAAAATCTCCCCTCCTTCTTGCTTGTATTTGTTGTGTCTCTGTGCTTTGAGATCAGTTCTTTTAAGCTTGCAGTGCCACAGTGGCACTGGGTTCTGCTGGGCATTCTGCATGTTGTAATGGGTTGTGCTGGGTTTGCAAAATCCCGTTGCCATCTTGGATTTCTTGTGACTCTGTGCTTTGAGATCAGTTCTTTTAAGCTTGCAGTGCCACAGTGGAACTGGGTTCTGCTGGGCATACTGTATAATGAACTGGCTGTGCTAGTCTTAATGCCCTCTGCACCTTCAGTTGGTACTGCAGAGATTCTTTGGTTTGACATTAGTCCTCTTTTGCTTTCATTACCACAGTGGCACTGGGTTCTGCTGGGCATTATGCACCCTGATCTGGTTGTGTTGATCTTGTAGCACCCCCTCCAACTGTGATTGTGATTCTGTGCTTCAGATCAGTCCTGTTGAGTTGGCATTGCCACAATGGCACTGGGTTCTGCTGGGCACTAGTACATTTCACTGGTTCTGCAGGGTTTGCAACCCCCCACTTGGATTTGTTGTGGAGTTGGCATTGTCACAGTGGCACTGGGTTTTGCTGGCTGGGCAGTATATTGCAGTGGTTCTGCTGAGCTTGCAACCCTCCTTGTTTGGATCGTGATTCTGTGCTTGATATCAGTCCTGTTGAACTGGCATTGCCACAGTGTCACTGGGTTCGGCTGGGCATTATGTACATTGCACTGGTTCTTCTGGGCATGAAAAAATGCCCCCCCACACACACTATTCGTTTCTACTTCAGAGATTCTCTGGTTTGACCTTAGTCCTGTTGGGTTTACACTCCCACAGTGGCACTGGTTCTTCTGGGTTGCAAAAATGCCCCCCTTCAGTTTCTGTTTCAGAGATTCTCTGGGACTTTGATTCTGTTCTGCTGGGCTTCTATTGCCCTTTCTCTTTTTTGTACTTTTTCTCCATTGGAAACAATGGAGGATGGGGGCACCTTTTGGGGGGGGCATAGAATTGGACCCCCTAGACTAATCTTTTCTGAAACTTGTCATTTCTTCTGAGGAGAGGCACCAGCAGATATGCTGTAAATTTGGTGTGTCTACCTCAAAAGACCCCCCTGAGACATCCATATACCCCCCAGATAGATTCCTATTGACTATAATGGTTCTCAAACAGTATAATGTAGCCCCCCCCCCCAAAAAAAAAATCAGGATTCTAAAAAATCCTAAATCCGAGTACCATACCAGTATTGGAATTTGGGAATATTGAGAATACTGATATTTTCCGGGACCAATATACCCAATTTTAAAAAGGGGGGGAGGTTGTGTGTGCTCGCCCATACTCAAGAATGAGACTCACCTCTGTCAGTGTTAGTAACTTGTTTAATAAGCCAACAAAGCTCATAACAACCCATTCTGGAGAGGTTTGTTCCCCACAGGTTCTCTCACTCCATGGACCTGGGGAAAATTCACACTACTTCCTCCCAGTTGCCCTTTCCACCTTCTGTCCTCAGTTCCTCCTGCAGGTCACTGCCTAGTCTGGCCCTACCCAGCTCCTCAACACTGCCTCCATAAGATCCTGTCCTATGGGTCAGAGCTGGCCTTCTAGAGTCTGTCCCTGGCCCAGTCTCATCTTCATCCTAGCAGCACCTCATCTCCACACACTGCTGCCACATGTACCATGCACCCTCACCCCGCCAGGCCCGTACCCAGGATTTTTTTTTTTGGTTTGGGGAGCATTTAAGTTTTTAAGGGGGCAGTTAAGTTAAAGTTAATTGAATGCCTGTCTTTAAAAGGGGATGCTCCAAGCCTGTTTCTAGCCCTTCCTTTCAAGGGACAGGGCAGAGCGCGTATCAGTTAAAAAACAACAACCCCACAACTCGGAGGGCATTTAATTGCCTTTTGAATTCCCTTCCACAGGGCAAGAAAGCTTAGAAGGGCACTCAAAAGTGGCACCTTCAATATATCTCCAACAATCCCCCTTTCTGCTGGCCCAGTCCTGCTGTATACCACCTAGGTCAGGGGTGGCCAGACTGCAGCTTGGGAGCCGCATTTGACTCTTTCACACAGTCTAATTTAATGTTAATATAAAGCAAATTTGCATTTTTTTAAATAAAAAAAAGTATGTGTAATATTTGTTCATGTCTTGTGGCTCTCAAACACTTGACGTTTATTCTGTGTGGCTGTTAGGTTAAACAAGTTTGGCCACTCCTGACCTAGGTCATGGTGAGTCTTTCAAAAGCATTAATTTGCATGTTTTCCAAAGGCTCTTATCCCGCCCATGAGCAACTGGTGATTATCTTTATTGCCACATGCTCCTGTATACTGTCCCAGTGCTAATGAGTAATGGGCAGTGGAAGTGAGGGATTGGCAGGGATCAGAGAGATAATGTAAGGAAATACTGGAAGAGTGTTAATGTTTTAAGCATGTTTGTATTTTGAGTAAAAAGTAATATTGTTAACTGGGTTTGCCCATGTCCTTTAAAAAGTTTATATCTCCCATACTTGGCATTACATTTTATGGCACACATGGCCCGGCCCAACAAAGTGACATTTATGTCAGATCTGGCCCTTGTAACAAATGAGTTCGACACCTCTGATCTGAAGAAACTGTTATTTTCTACTGCAACCACTGTGTTACTACAGTAACCACCTTCATTTTGCTAGGAAACTAATTTTACATGCTATGGCAGATAAATGTAATCCTTTGCATGACATCTGATAATCCAGATGCACTTGCCTAGCACAGATTTATGAAAACTTTCAAAAACTATTTTACATCAATGCCTAGGTACTTGCTACCTTATTTCACTGTGCGATCCCTTTGCCAATTTTAAAACTGGCTTTTTAAAAACAGTGTTTTAATGAAGGACCTTCCAGAGTGAATGTATTGAAAAATATTGCAATGTTCTTTCTTGAGGAAGGACAAGGAAATGGCTAGAAAATATTATTCTTAATGTTAGTTATTTGGGGATAGGCACATAGATGTAATAAAAGCCATGGAATCCCAAATATATACTGAAAAGCTGCTGCCAGTGAAATATCACTAGTTCTGAAACCAATTCAGGCATACTTTTTGTATCAACTCAGACCCCTAAACTACAACAATTCCCAGTTTATCCCAGTCATCTAACACCAGCATATGCTTCATTACATCGTCTCATAGAGTACTTTTTAAATGTCACAGCTTCAGTTAATTATGTGCCTCTCAGTCCTGGATAGGGCTACCAGGCCTTGAAACCTCTGGTTGTCCTGACTTTTTAACCCAACCACTTTTATTCTCCACCTCTACTTTTTGTACCATACAGACCTCTTGTAGGGACTAACCAAAAAAAGCATGGCATAGAACTGGCCTCCCAAGGTTCTATACAAACATCTCTCCATTTTTATACCTTATATCAGGCCCCCCAACCTTATTCTGCCTGTGGACCCATTTGGAGTGCTGACAGAGGGTGGTGGGTGCAACCACAAAATGGTGTCCACAGGAGGCAAAGCCAACCACAAAATAGTTCTCATGGAGGCAGAGCCAACTACAAAAGGTCGAGGAGTGAGGTTATGCATAATTCTGAAAATAGCTCTTCAGCATTTCAGAGAGAAGCTCTGTTACATATTGATGGCACATTGTCCCTGACAAGGCAATTTTATTTGCACTCTTAGGACCTAAACTACATATTAGTTCCAGTATATACAACTACTTCTGACACAAAGCCAGATATATTTGTGGCCCCAAATAGAAATGTTTTGGTGTGTCATTCAATTCCATATTGGAACATTCCAATTTTGGTCCTATTTTATTTATTGTTAATTGCCTTACATGTGTTACAGGGACTCTGTTGCTTGTTGTATTTTGCCCTGTTTGACCTCTGAAGAATGCTCCTGTGAGCCGAAACGCATCAGGTCATATATTGGTTTTTTTGTGTATATTTGTAACTTGGAACATTTTATGAGGCTTCATTTGGGCCCCTACTAGGTTTTTATATGTCTTTGTAATAAACACTCTTTTGTACACTTACTTATGTTTTTACCTTTTGGACCTCAATAAGTTTTCTAAACTTCCTTCGGAGGTTTGTGCTTTGTTGGTTTATATTTTCTCCCCTCTTTATGGGGGGCTTTGTTTATCTGGCCTTTTAAAATTAACATATTGTTTTAAAACATCTTCCAGCATACACAAAAAATAAGAATACATGAACTACTTAAGAAACCCTCATCTGGCTGTGTCTTTATTTTGCAGGCATCTAATTAACTTATGCAAAGGGGGGGGATGTTTCTTTTGACTTCTTCTTAGCTTTAGATGAACCCGGACATTTTCAGCCTGCATTATTTCTTTTAACAATTACTGTTGGTGCTGGGCTGTTCAGAGCTCATTGCATATGTGATGTGTACAGTAAGAGAGAGATTATGGTCAGATTCTGATAGGAACATAAATGATTTCTTAAGAGTTACCAAAAAATATATTACACAGTGTATTACCAATACTCAAAATACACTGCTTAAAATAAACATGGACAAAATGTGAAAGCACCACAGTAAAGACATGCATAGTCTTTAGCAACATAAAGCCTACCAATAAGCAAAGATGGGTGAATTAAGAATAATCTTAATTTGCATGTAAATCTAAGGTGGATTGCAAGTAGATCTTTTCTGGACCCACCCTTTTCTCCCTTCATTATAATCTGATGCCAAGAGTGTGAGATCCCCCCCCCCTTACCCCTCAGACAAAAAAGCTGCAAAGCCTTCAGCCCTCTTGTGGTGCTCAGGACAAGAGAGGAGAAGAACTTTTTTTTGCCTTCCCATTCAGGCTAGCCAGCTTACTTTTTCTTGGGCTGCATCAGCAATGCTGGGAACAAAAGACAGCCAGCAGGTTTTTGTGGGTTTCCCCCCGCTTCCCCCATTTAGGCTGATTAGCTTTTTACTGGTGCTGGGCTGTACAGTGCCCACAACCAGAGCAAACTTGTGTAGCAGTGGATCTTTCTATTTTCTATCTCCTGCTGCCCCAGGCAGAATGGGTGGGAAGGGAGGATAATGGCCAAGGCCTGGGGCAGCCAGCAGCCCGAAGTGAAGATCCACACGCTATGGCTGCTGCAACTGCTGAAGCAATGTTTTCTCCATCTGCAGAGCCAGTCAGAACTCTTCAAGCCAATCCAATGCCCTGCTGGCTACAAGCCACATCTGGCCTCATCTAATTCCTGAAAATGCTTGGTGGGCACCAGAAAAGGTGTCTACACATTGGGGACTCCTGCCTTACATCAATGTTAGCCAAGATGCCACATGTAGTTACCATGGTGTCATCCAAAGTGTTCCCTGGTACACTTGCTTCTTCCCCAAGGTGTCTCTTTTCCAAAGTAAAAAGCCAGTCCTGGCTTTCCACCACTTTATTTGAGCATGAGGTGCATCAGAAGAGACCAGGAGGCATCTATTTGGTTATCATGTCCAAACTATTAATATAAATTCCAAATATATTCATTAATTTTCAAATACACAATTCTAATATACACAAGTTGAATCATCAGTAAATCCATAAGGCACCATTTAAGTCCCTATTCAAAAACATGTTAATGCAAGATAAAGGCTCTCAATAAAGGCTCTCAGTAAAGGCCCCTATTCAAATACATGTTTATGCAGGATGGAGATTCTCAAATAATATCCCATCTCTCCCAAACTTTGAAAAAATGATGCTTTTTAGAGTTCTCAAACAATATTTCCAACAACCACAGTTCATATGGTGGAAAGATAAATGGTCCCAGTGACAAGCAGTCGAATTGGAAGGCTCGTTCTACTCCCGGCTCTGAAATCTGAAATCAATCAATCTGAAATCAAATATCCAAAGATTTAAACATGGACACAAAACCTTCATAGTAGTCTTTCATCAATCAGTATTCAATCTCAAAATTTACAGTCCTTTCATCTGTATTCTCACCAATCCCCTAGAAGGGACATCATAAGAACATAAGAGAAGCCAATGCTGGATCAGGCCAATGGCCCATCCAGTCCAACACTCTGTAACACAGTGGTCAAAAATACCAGGTGCCATCAAGAGGTCCACCAGTGGGGCCAGTAGAAGCCCTCCCACTGTTGCCCCCCAGCACCAAGAATGCAGAGCATCACTTGCCCCAGACCAAGAGTTCCTATCTATACCTTGTGGCTAATAGCCACTGATGGACCTCTGCTCAAATATGTTTATCCAATTCCCTCTTGAAGCCGTCCATGCTTGTAGCTGCCACCACCTCCTGTGGCAGTGAATTCCATGTTTTAATCACTCTTTGGGTAAAGAAGTACTTCTTTTATCCATTCTAACCCAACTGCTCAGTAATTTCATTGAGTGCCCACAAGTTCTTGTATTGTGAGAAATGGAGAAAAGTACTTCTTTCTCAACCTGCTCTATCCCATGCATAATCTTCTAAACCTCAATCATGTCACCCTCTCAGTCATAGTTTCTTCAAGCTAAAGAGCCCCAAGTGCTTTAACCTTTCTTCATAGGGAAAGTGTTCCAACCCTTTTACCATTCTAGTTGCCCTTTTCTGCACTTTTTCCAATGCTATAATATCCTTTCTCAGGTGTGGTGACCAGAATTGCACACAGTATTCAAAATGAGGTCACACCATGGATTTATACAGGGGAATTATGATACTGGCTGATTTGTATTCGATTCCCTTCCTAATAATCCCCAGCATATTGTTGGCCTTTTTTATTGCAGTCACACACTGTCTTGACATTTTCAGTGAGTTATCTGCTACGACTACAAGATCTCTCTCTTGGTCAGTCTATGCCAGGTCAGATGTTGAAAGGTTGCCTCCATGTTTGAGAGGAGCCAGATGGAGTATAATGGCAGGGTCTCAGTTAATTACTCTCAGCATTCCATAATTAAGGATACATCTGCCCATCAATCTCCAGTTTTGACATATTCATTCCCTTCAATGTGTTTCCCCCCAGAATTAAACCCAAACAGAAGGTAACCAATAAACTAAACTTGTTAGTCCTGTTTGGTCCTTGAATCTGTTAATCATCATTATGTTGTGTGCTAATTTACTGCTCACCCTCTACCCATATGTATGGACTGGTAATTTCCATTTAATTGTATTTGAAGAAGTGTGCGCACACATGAAAGCTTGTACTTTGAATAAAACTCTGATGGTCTTAAAGGGGCCACTGGACTCCAACTTTGTTCTGCTGCTTCAGACCAGCATGGCTACCCACCGCAATCTACCTTTTAAAAACTGCATCTAGAATTGTCAACCCAGCCCCTGCAATACAGGGACTTTTGAAGGATGGGTTCTTGAAAACCGCATCACATGCATTCAGATTTCACTTCTGGTGAAACCCCAGAAGTCACAATCACTTGCACAATGATCGGAATTCTCAAATATCTATGGTATAGGCCTTAGAGAATTGGGGGATTCCCAGAGCATCACTGGGTGGTTGTGATTTCACTCCCAGGATTTCACTGGAAATACTAGTTCTCCCACTCCCCAGTTTTCCTCCCACTCTCTGAAGGAAAGCAGAGGGAAGGCTGCACTGAAAAGTAGGACAATGCCTACTACCACCTGGAGGCTGGTAATCCTAACCGTATCCTCTTTTAACTATATTACCATATGGAAGATATGTTATCAAAGTATAAACCATATGTCTTAATTCAATGGGGATGATAAGCCTGCATTTGCTCAGTGGTGAGGAAAAAGCACTTTCATATGCTCTAGGGCCTTTTATTATTATGCTGTAGTTGTTTTGGTTTAAGAATTCTAAGCTATGCATACTGATATTTATGTAGTGCCAATATAGATTAAAGCTGCCTTTCCACCCAACTTTGAATCCTCAAGGCAGTGAGCAATAAAAACATTAAAACAAGATTAAAGCACTTATAAATATATAAAACAATTTAAAGAAACACACAAACAGGAGGAAGAGTCAATGAGAATTAGTGAGAGAACACCAGACAGAAAAGTCTTCACCCACTGGCAGTAGACAATGATAGAAGATGACAGACAAATCTCCATAATTTTGGTAGTATGACCAAGAAGGCCTCTTATTGTCATGCCCCCGTGTTTCCGTGTTCCTGAACTATAAAATGGTACCAATGTTTTTAATTATATAAATGCCACATAGTAAGTATAAAATTCACTTGAATTTGACCTTTGCCATATATAGCTGTCCGATTGCCATCACTTGCATTATTTATTTATTCCTATTTATGTTTTCCTCAGATTTCTACCCCACTCTCCCAGCCAAAGCCGGCTCAGGGCGGCTTACGTAAAATCAGCATACAATTACAATAAAGCAATTGAAACACTTAAAACAGTATTAAAACCAATTAACTAACATAATAAGTGCTAGTATTACTGTTATTAAATCAGCAATGGCTACCATATCAGCTCTCTCTTCCTAAACCAGCTTGTAGGTCTTCTGCAGTTGTCTTTCAGGCAGCAGGTACAGGCTGTTAATACAAATTCCAGAGGTAACAGGGCTTCCTGTACTAGTTGTTAGTTCTGGTGGTGGCTCCAAAAGCCTGGTGGAAGAGCTCCGTTTTACAGGCCCTGTGGAAATGTAAGAGGTTCCACAGGGCCCTGGTCTCTTCTGGAAGCTCATTCCACCAGGATGAAGCCGCCACTGAGAAAGCCCAGGCCCTGGTTATTGACAGCCTGGCTTCCTTAAGACTCAGGAGGGCCAATTGGTTCTGGGCCCCTAAATGGAGTGCTCTCTGAGGAATATGTAAGGAAAGGCTGTCCCTCAGGTAAGTAGGGCCCTGACCATAAAGGGCTTTAAAGGTAAAAACCAGCACCTTGAAACTAATTTGGTATGCTATCGGCACAGGCTGGATGTGCTCCCAGATTGAGAGTCTCATCAACAGCCTAGCCGCGGCATTTTGCATCAGCTGCAACTTCTGCATTTGCAACAAGGGCAGTCCCATGTAGAGAGCATTACAGTAGTCCAATCTCGAGGTGACCATTGCATGGATCACTATTGCCAAGTTGTTGCATTTGAGGAAGGGAACCAACTGCCTAATCAGCCAGATATGATAAAAGGCTGACTTGGCAGTGGCTGCTACCTGGGCCTCCATTGTTAAGGAGGCATCCAGGAGCACTCCCAGACTCCTAACCTCTGGCGCTGGCACCAAGGGAGCCCCATCGATGGTCAGAAGTGGGATCCCTACCCTCAGACTGCCCCGACACAGGCAAAGGACCTCCATCTTTGTTGGATTCAATTTCAGCCAACTCAGCCTAAGCCAACCAGCCACGGCTTGTAGTGCCCAGTCTAGATCTTCTGGTTTTGAGTCAGACTGATCGCCCAACAGCAGATAGAGCTGGGTGTCATCTGCATACTGGTGACATCCCAGCCCATGCCTCCGGGCAATCTGGACAACTGGGTGCAGGTAGATGTTAAAGAGCATCGGGGACAACACTGGCCCTTGAGGCACTCCACAATCCAGTGGGTGCCTCTGGGATAGTTGATCCCCCAGTGCCACCCTTTGTCCCTGACCTTGGAGAAAGGAGACAAGCCACTGCAAGGCCAGCCCCTGGACCCCAATGTCAGCGAGGCAATGGATCAGTAGCTGATGGTCGACTGTGTTGAACGCTGCCAACAGGTCTAACAACAGCAGCACTGCCGATCTGCCCCAATCCAGATACCTCCAGATGTCATCTGTGAGGGCGACCAGTGCCATCTCATTCCCATGACCTGGGCGAAAGCCAGACTGGAAGGGGTCTAAAATGGAAGCATCATCCAAGAAGCCCTGAAGCTATATAACCACAGCCCTCTCTATTATCTTGCCCAAGTAGGGCAAGTTGGAAACCGGCCAGTAGTTTGCCAATTCGACTGGGTCCAAAGATGGCTTTTTCAAGAAAGAGTGGAGCACTGCTTCCTTAAGTGCCTCAGGGAGCTGCCCCTCTGAGAGGGACATTGATAATTTCCCATAGGGCACCTCAGAACCTCTCGTGGCTGGCTTTATTAGCCACAAAGGGCACAGATCAAGGGAGCAAGTGGTAGGGTATACAGTTAGGAGCAACTTGTCAATTTCCTATAGGCTGAGCAGGCCAAAATGATCCATAACCTGACTAGAAGACATGCATGCAGCCTCGAGTTCACTCACTGTATCAACTATAGTAGGGAGGTCATGGCGGAGTGACAATATCTGCAAAATAGCTTGCAAAAGCTTTGCAGCCAATGTCTAATTCCCTAGCATTTGGTTTGCCATATGACAAGGCAATAATAGATTGAATCATTCTAAATAATTGGGCTGGATGTGACCTTGCAGACACAATTGCAGATGCATAATATTCTGTCTTAGCAGCTTTGATTGCTATCTCATAGGACCTCATAAACGCCCTATAAGATGTTCTTGTAGTTTCATTGTGGGTGCATCGCCACTGTCTCTCTAGCCGTCTTAGCCCTCACTTCATCAACTGGGTAAACCATCCTGGGTAAACCTAGAGCAAGGGCGCAGAGGGCATTGGGGAGTGATCTCATTGATGGCTGTCGAGAGTCAGCTGTGCCAGTCCTCTACAAGCTAATCTCATGAGCCGCCAGGGGGCATCAGATCCTGGAGAGCCATCTGAAGCCTCATCATCATCATCATCATCATCATCATCATCATCATCATCATCATCATCATCATCATCATCATCATCATCATCATCATCAATCTATTAATATCCCGCCTTTCCTGCACAGGCAGGCTCAAGGCGGCTTACAACAGGTTAAAATACAATAAAACACAGATGCATAAATGCAATACTATAAAATACAATAAAACACAGATGCATAAATGCACTGGAAGACTGCAATCAACACACACACAGAACAAGATCAAAGTAAGCCTCCTCTCAGGCCTAGAGGAGGGAAACAGAAATCAGATCTTGAGGGCTTACTCAAAGGTATACAAACATATATTCATCACCACAGCCCCACTCACTTTTGCACCAAGTTATTACTGTTTTCATCTATGATGTATTGCAAGTCATTCAAAAGGTAAGGTAGTTCACCTGGGGAAAGGATAGTATCATTATGTTGGTGTTTCAGTAAGCTTTCCTTCCTTCTCTGCCATAATTCCCCTACACAATATGACTAGACTTTCACTTTTTAAAGACTTCCATAAACTGAAGGATTTTAGGAGAAACCTCCAAATCAACCCCCCTCGTAGTAGTAGTGCCAAAACTCTATCTACCCCAAAGTCTGTTTTAGGACTTTCCCAATCATGCATACTATACACCATATTGTTTTTGTAAGTATTTATGAGTTTCTAAGCTGATAGCTGAGTCCAGGCTGTGAAAGCCAAATATATCCTAGCACCAGCTGGTTGTAAAAGCTGTTTCTCTCTCTAAGGGAGTTCTGGTTAAAATATTTGTGACTTGAAATAAAGCCCTGCAAACTGTTACTTTTATAATTGAGAATAAAAGATAATTTTGGGTTTAGAAGGAAAGGGGGGGACCTATAACATGTTTTTGCTTGGATGTGTTACTTTGAACAATGGTATTTTATTTTGAAATTGTAAATCTGACTCCTTGTTGAAACTATAAGAAGTCATCATTATGGTTCACTTCTGAAACATGTCACACCAATCTATTTCATAAGCAGCTAAGGAGCAGAACCAAGATCGCTTAATTTGACTGGCGGCAGCAATGTGGTGGCTGCAAGTCTCATGGAAATACATGGTTTTTCATGCAAAATCAAATGTTTCCCCATTGCCCTAATTGTCTATGGCTCTTTGCTATCAAAGGTTTCACGATATTATGGTAGCAAAGCTAATGGAGTGTGGATTGTTTAACACCTTTGTCAGCTCACAAGAGTAACATATTCCCAGAGGATCTAAAAAAGGCAATTTATGATCCAGAAGGCACTTCCAGGAACACCATGTAACATGCAACAGATTCTGTGTGCTTATTTACATATGTACACATGACCAAACTGACACAATCCTTCCTTGTCAGAAAGAAAAACAAAGAGACTTTCTGCACTGTCCATGCAGAACATCTTCAGCACACATTATGGGAAGGGGCTTGTATATATTCTTCAGCACTTTGTATGTTATGTCCTTAGCTGGGTAAGCATAAGAACTAGCTCACCACTGCTGGATAGATCAGATACATCCAGAGAATGTTAGTATAAACAAATAATTCATCTTTCAAACGTTGTGATTTGCCCTGTCAATATGAAGTTAGTCTGTGAATAACGTTGGATATGTTTGGAAGATCACATAGTATAGTAGCTAACAATGCCATCCTAAGCAAATAGTTTCAGTTGGCTAGTTGTATAAGTCTCTAGTAGAGGAACACAATCTGAACCCAATGGCATTCAAATTTGTGACAGATTTTCCAGAGTATAAGCTTTTGCAAGTCTGACAAAAGTAAGCTTTGTCTCATGAAAGCTTATTCCCTGGGAAAAATTGTTGATTTCCAAGGTGCTACTGGACTCAAATGTTATCATAAGCAGTTACACTCTTCCATTTAAATCAATGCCCTTAGAAGGATATCACTCTGCTTATGATACCACTGAGTTGAAATCTGGAAGGAAGCCAGTTCCAGTCTCATCTCAGCCACAATCACGCACTTAAGCAAGCTGTTCTGCCTTAGCTTCTGCCCCCATCTTCAATTTACATACGCCATCAAGTCACAGTCAACTTATAGAGACCCCAGCAAGGGGCTTTCAAGGTGTAACAGACAGTTCATAATTAATACTTTAACCCTCTCATGTGCCATTATTAGACAAAGACAAAAGAAAGATTATAGTTGGTCTCTCAGTTCCCTAGGTCAGCATATGTCCAAATGGGTCAGCAATGACTTCACCTCCATAATGGGTTCCCTCCCCAAATCCTGTCTTTTCCAGAACCCATCCCCAAATCTCCAGGTTTAGATCTGGCAACCCACTTGTCTTGTAAATATACATTTAAACAACTGGGTGCGACAGACAGAGGAATGAAGAAGAAAAAAAGAGCTGCTCAGATATACAAGGCAAGTGAGAAGCAGAGATAAGTTGCCATTGTTTTCTTCTGAAGAATTTTCTTTGGTGGTCTCCCATCCGAGTACCAACCCTACTTAGTTTCTGAGATCTGATAAGATCAGGCTATACCATACTGTATTCCCTCTCCATCTTCAATGCAGATGGAAGCATATTATCCCAGTTTATATGGCATTTGTTAAGAACTACTGCAAGCATGTTTGAGGAGTGAGTTTTTTTAACAGTAAACGAGCTAAACAAATACTAAGTATGTTACAATATATACTGTTCCTGCTGGCAAACAACAATTTCATGAAAATTTCATATAGAAATTATTTATTAATGATCTTATTAACTACAGCATTTATTATAACTCAGTTATACCCATTAACTAAAATCCAGCACATAGAGAAGGCAACAGTAAAGCTAACATTGATTTTAAATGAATTGCCTCTATTGTAACACTATGATTAAATATTCTTTCTTACTGGTTATTATGTCTAGAATTTTTTAAAAGACAATAGTTAGAAAACATCATGCTTCTAAAGGAATGAAAAACCATTTCATTTTTTTTCCTCACCTGTGCTCCTTTCTTCTACTAGACATGGTGTACGAGAGTCAGTTTGGGCTGGTTTAAATGATGGGGTATAAGTGGGATAAAAAATAGACTACACAGATCACCACATATTGAATGCCTTTTGAGTGAGTAATAACTACTCTTATGTACAACTGGCAATGCTGTGAAATTTTCCTCATTTAAACAAAACAAAATAAAAAGGTTATTATCCAAGAATTTAACGCTAGACCATATTTGTTAGCCAATAATATTTTTCCCCCTTGAAGTATGCTTACATTTGTATTCTGAATGTTGCTTCTGAGCTGGCTGTACTTTGAAGTAACTCTGTTTTATGGGTATATTAAATGTTGTAGCCCCGGCTAATGTGTACAATTTAGACTGCCACTTTAAATCACCAGTGATCTGTGGGGGGTCAAGCACTGTTCAGGCTTCCTCTTGGCAACAAATCATAATGCCACACTAACTACTTAGTGTTATTAACCAAAGAAAACCACATGAGGAAAGGAGGAAGGGAGGGACAGATTTCTGGAAGACAGACGGAGCACTCTGCAGGCAAATACAACCAACACATTACACTAGAGGATAATGCTAATGCAGCAGGGCTACAGAAAGCAGAGAGCGAAATATGATCAGGTGATGTTTGGCTGCCATAAGTAGGTGTTCTTCCTTTACTAACGCTTAGAAAGATGCAAGGGAAGAAAGTCAATCTCACCATCCTTCTCTCCAGGGAATTTTACCAAACTACAATGGTAATTTCACTCAGGTTATCATCCTCATAACAATAAAGCAAAAAAGGCATCTGTGGAAGTAGCCACCACCTCTGTTTTATTTTTTGGCGGGGGGAGTTTCTAGCAATATGATCCTATACACAGTTATTCCAGTCAAAGCTTGTTGATTTAAGCTTAGACTGCAGAACTCTGCATAGGATAACACTGTCGAGGAGGAGGATTTACACCCTGCCCTTCACTCAGAGTGGCTTACAATCTTCTTCCCTTCCTCTCCCCACAACAGACATCCTGTGAGGTAGGTAAGAGAGCTTTGAGAGAACAGCTCTGAGAAAACTGTGACTAACCCAAGGTCACCCAGCTGGCTGCATGTGGAGGAGTGGGGAATCAAACCCGGTTCTCCAGATTAGAGTCTACACACTTAACCACTACACCAATTTGGTTTTCAGCCAGAGGTAATATTTGGTATTCTCATGAGGAGATGGAAGAGCTGTAACAAAAGAGACACTCAGGAAATAACATTTCCATGCTGAAGAAGATGCTACTATAACCTGTAAATATCAGAGTTATATCCCACACCCTTAATATTACACTGGGGCCCATTACCTGAATGCTTGTGGGGCTTAAATCACACATTCAGCTGTATATATGTTGATGTCACATAAGAAATACTCATGTATAAAGCGGGGGTCCCCAACATGGCACCTGTGGGTGCCATAGTGCCTGCTGACACCTTTTCCTGCATTGGCCAAATATTTTTAGAAGTGTGTGAGGCCAGATAGGGCTTTGCCCAGCAAGGCTTCCAACTGACTATTGGAGATTTGATTGGCTGTGAAGATTTTTTAAAATGTTGCTTTGGCAGCAGCTGTCGCGACTCCGGAGAACTTAGGTAGTAGAGTCACTTGTAGCACCTTAGTGCACTGCTATGGGGAGGGTGGGTTAACCAGAGAGACAAAGGAGAGTTTCTCCTTAAATAAACTCTTTTTGGGGCATGTGCTATCCAGCCATAAACTATCAAACCCGTCCTCTAAACTATCACTACTGGATGAAGAGGGGGTGACGAGGGGATGACGAGGGGGATGACGCTCTCCTGAGGGGTGGTGGCAATATGCAGATCCTACTCCTACATCAAAGGTGCCTTTTGGCAAGGTGTGAATCTTCCGTTCCCATGGACACCCTCTTGATTTGCAGATCTGGTTCCTGCTCCAAAGCCATAAACGCTATTGTCTTTAGATCTCCAAACCAGATTAAGGGAGTAGGGTCACTTGCTCTTTCCATTCCAAGAATGCCGGGGTTCGCTGGGGATTTTCCATAGCTCTCCAAGTGGGTGCAATGGCGCGGTGTCTTCTCCATCCCACAGAGTCATGGGATACATTCCAGGGACGCACATGGTCCGTATGTGCAACGGCAGGCCCAGGCCAGCCTATTTCTAGGCAAGCATGAGATGCAGAACAAAGCAACACACAACATACAGCAATCCCTGAATACATATTGCATAGGTATTCATGCTAGAGACACACATAAGCAGCATCACCACTATACAGAAATACAAACATAAGCTCATATAGTTACATATGCCAGGCCTGACTCCTCTTAGTCCCCCCTCAAAGGGGAGCACATCACTCTTCCCTGTATCCCCTCCATTATTTCCCCTTTCCCTCCTCCTAGTAACTCTCATATCCTTTCTACTTTCCGTGCTTTGTTCTCTCCTTCTCAGCCATTCACCAACCTACATTTTACCTGTTTCCCATCTTCAACTATATTTATTATTTACTTCATTTATGCCTTGCCTATCTCTAAACTGGTGACCAAAGCAGTGTATGCCATTCTTCTCTCCTCTTTTGTATCCTCACAACAACCCTGTGAGGTAGGTTAGTCTCTGTGTGTGACTGGCTCAATATCACCTAGTGAGCTTCCATGAGAGACTGGTGATTTGAACCTGGGTCTCTCAGGCCCCACTCTGATGTTCTAACTGGTACACCGCATTAGCTTTCATAGGGTGGCTGCTATTGAATGGTAGCAAGCAACTAGGCCTAGATAAGTCATGCAAGTCAGATGGCATCAAGTCACCAAGTGGATGTTGCCAGACCTGGCTCTGATGAGTCCTCCCTCAAAGACCAAAACAGCCCTGAAAAGGACCCCCCCCACACATCTTACTAACAGAAAGCAAGCCTATAATGTTGTGGTTGCCTAGCAACATCAATTGAGGAGTTCTGTTTCTTAAAGCTACAGGTGCTTTTATTGCTTTGTGTTGTTGTTGTTGTTTTAAACTCTCAGTGTATTTTATTTTTTTAGATTTCAGATTTTTCTGCAGACCTGGGGTGTTTTTGTTTTAAACTCTCAGTGTATTTTATTTTTTTAGATTTCAGATTTTTCTGCAGACCTGGGATGTTTTTCAGGTTTGTAGAAAGATCTGTCTTGTCTATTCACGGCTCCAGTCACTGGAATTAAGTATCCTCAGATTTGGCTGAAGTGGCTATTAGAATATACCAGTGGGGGCCTGCAAGATTCGTGGGGGGATTCCATATTTTCCCCTCATCGCTGAGTTTGGTGAGTCCCCCCCCACCTACCATGGAACCCTGCTACCAGTGTCTACTGATGCTCCCAGGCTTGCAGTGGCTGCCAGCTTTCACTGCCACTGCACCCAGGCCCGCAGGAGCTGCCAGTTTCTGCCTCCACTGCACCAGGCCCTCCAGTGGCCATTAGACTCCACACCCAGGCCAGTAACACCTGCCGGCCTCCACCGCTGCCACCGTGCCCTCCTACTGTACTGTACTGTACAGTAACACCTGCCACTGGCCTCGACTGCTGTTGTGTCTAAGAGTCATGCAAGTCAGATGGCATCAAGTCACCAAGTGGTTGTTGCCAGACCTGGCTCTGATGAGTCCTCCCTCAAAGACCAAAGCAGCCCTGAAAAGGACCCTCCCCCCACATCTTACTAACAGAAAAGCAAGCCTATAATATTGTGGTTGCCTAGCAACATTAACTGAGGAGTTCTGTTTCTTAAAGCTACAGGTGCTTTTATTGCTTTGTGGTGTTGTTGTTTTAAACTCTCAGTGTATTTTATTTTTTTAGATTTCAGATTTTTCTGCAGACCTGGGATGTTTTTCAGGTTTGTAGAAAGATCTGTCTTGACTATTCACGGCTCCAGTCACTGGAATTAAGTATCCTCAGATTTGGCTGAAGTGGCTATTAGAATATACCAGTGGGGGCCTGCAAGATTCGTGGGGGGATTCCATATTTTCCCCTCATCGCTGAGTTTGGTGAGTCCCCCCCCACCTACCATGGAACCCTGCTACCAGTGTCTACTGATGCTCCCAGGCTTGCAGTGGCTGCCAGCTTTCACTGCCACTGCACCCAGGCCTGCAGCAGCTGCCAGTCTCTGCCTCCACTGCACCAGGACCTCCAGTGGCCATTAGACTCCGCACCCAGGCCAGTAACACCTGCCAGCCTCCACCGCTGCCACCGCACCCTGCTACTGTACTGTACTGTACTGTAACACCTGCCACTGGCCTCGACTGCTGTTGTGTCTAAGCCTGGAGAAGTGGCCGACAACCTCCTCGGCTGAGGCATCCTCATCTGCTGTGCCCAGGCTCATAGCAGCTGCCAGTTTCTTTTCCCTGCAAGGCCTGGAGAAGCTGCCAGGGTCCACTGCTGGCCTGAAGAGGCTGCTGGCATCTGCTGTCCCTTAGCTGGAGTGGCTCCCTGTGTTTTCTGTGCATGCACAGAGAATGACACTGTATTTGGGGGAATTTAAATCCCCCTATATATAATTTTTAAGATTTTTCTTCAAACCTGGGGAGTCCCCCAGATGTGTTAGAAAATCTCTTTAGCACCCTGTGGCCCTAATCCATGGATTTAGATATCTACAGATGGAGCCACATGTCACTGTTAGTATATAGACAAGTTGTGACCTGCAATACTCATGGGGGAATGCCTCTCCCCACTGCAACTGATTCCTTACTCATGGCTCGGGGGGGGGGAGACTTGCAGGGGGAATCACTCCCCCCATTGTCAAACAGCTCCAGGCTCTACTATCTGATATTGAGCTCTGTGGCCTGGCTGGAGCAGCTGCCAGCATACTCCTCCACTGGTGCTGGGCCTGGAACAGCAGCCAGCATCCTGCTCCACCACTGCTGGCCCAGAGCAGCAGCTGGAGTCTTCCACCACCACTTCTGGTCCTGGAGTAGTAGCTGGCATCCTTCATCACTACAGCTGGGATGGAGAAGTACTCCTCTGCCACTTCTCAGCTCGCTGTGGCCAGGCTGGAGCGGCTGCTGGTGTGGTCCTCTGGTGTTGCTCTTCTTAAGGAAGTACCTTCTTAAGGAAGGAAGCAGCTGTGCAAGAGCCTTATGTGAAGGAAAGGGGGTGACAGTTGGAACCCACCTTTCCATCGTTCCTTTGGTTTTCCCTGTTTGTCTTGTTATTAGGGAACACCAGAAAAAGAATTTTCTAGCCTTTCAGTGTTCCCATGTATATAGTCAGTCAGTTGAGTGCAGTTGACCTCAAAGGGAGTCTGTTTCTGACAGGATGCACAGGTATCACAGTTACTTTGTTTAAAGGTGGTGAGGGTTTTGGAGGTAGCCTTACTGCCTACTGCAGGAGCAGCTGCCTTGGACCACTCTCCTCCTGGCTGCCCTTGCAATTTAAACACAGCCCTTTAAAGGGTATCAGTAAGTCAGGCTGAGGCACCTTTGCTTGTTCCCTCAGTCTCTCCCCTTGCCGTGGCATTTTGTGTGGTTGGAGTGCTCTTACTTCTGTAATTCCATGTTCTGCTTTGTTTAACGTAACATGTCTGATACATTTTTCCATTGTTTCTGATTTTGAAAACCTCATGTTGTTGCATTGATTATTAGGAATTTTTCTTTCTGCCCAACCGATTGACTCATCTACAGGGGGGAGCAGAACCTAGCCTAGCCTGATCATCTCCTCCTCTCCTTTCACTCAGGTTGTTAGTGCAAAAAGCCTCTTGTTCCAAAGGTGAGAACTACAATTCTATCCTTCTCTGGGATCCATTTCATTTACATCATCTTCATAGTATTGATCCCACAATACAGAAGGAAGGCTTTGCTCTCATTCTCATCTATTGGACGTAATCAACTACTGACAGTATTCTGATAAATGCAGGAAAGTGGAGATGGATTTTATGGACGTAGTTTTTAAAATATATTACAATACAATGCTGAAGCTGATAAAAGCCGTAACAGGTCTTAAACTGTATAATAAGGCCAAACACCTCACCTGCAAAAATTCTAAAAGCAGCCTACAGATAACTCTGAAAATTTAAAATTTGAAAAAATGGCAGTTATTCCTTAATACAAATTTCTTCCAGAATACAAAAGTTGTGCTTACTTCCAAGCAACTTCTGATATTCCATATTCTTGCCTTGTATATGGAGCTATGTCTTACTATTGTAGTTAATACATAATATAATCACACATAAACACATGAAACTGTCTCAATACTGAATCAGATCTTTGGCCCATCAAGGTCAATATTGTCTACTCAGACTATCAGCATCTTTCAAGCCGCTCTGGTGGAGGTCTTTCACATCACTTACCACCTGGTTCCTCTTATTTGGAGATGCCGGGGATTAAACCTGTGACCTTCTGCATGCCAAACAGATGTTCTGCCATTGAGCCACAACCCCTTCCTGACACAATGAAATGTTCCCTCATAAATATGTAGTTTTCAGTCTTTCTTTTGCCTATCTATAATTGTGTGTGTGTGTGTGTACACACTGTCTGTGAGCCACCCTGTGCCTGCTTGGTGGAGATGGTGGGATACAAATTAAATAAATAATAAAAATAATAATTACTAGTTGTCTGAATATTTATACCTCACCTTTCCCTACAGTTCAAGGAGGCTTACAATCCCTAAACAAAAACAACAGCTAACAATGAAACTCCGATTCCTCTCAGCCTGGTAAAAATATATACTAATGCTTTGAGACAGCGTTTTACAGCTTGTTTATTCAAACCAATATCTTAAGTTGTTATGCAACTGCACTTATTTTTAGCCTTATTAATTGTAACTTCAATTTGTCCATGAATATTTGGAATGATACAAGTGAGAAGCCTAAAGTCTAAAGCAAGTAAAAAACAAATGTTTCTTTGGTTCACTGACCACTTGGGAGAAATACAAGTGAGTCCTTTTCCCATCATAGTTTAATGTGTATACACTTTGCACAATAGTTGGACTTCTTTTTATATCTATTTGAGTTCAAACGAGTTTACATCTTTTTAAAATAAAGATAATCAAAGACATGAAGCCAATGCCCTGAGGGTGCTAAGGTTCTTTGACTTGTGTGGCTAGCTGATAAACCACACAGTTAAAAAACTCATCCAGGCAGTAAAGGGTAACAAAAGAATTTATTCAAATAAAGGAACACCTAACAGCTCATAGATGTTCAATGTGTTACTGCCGGGAGCTTGCTTATATGCTCTTCTTGCTCCTCCTCACTTTACATCACCACTGACATCATTTAGACATGCTCAGTTCAGATTTCTTTGTCTGGTCAGTCATCAATCACATATTTGACACACAGGATGTTACTTGGTCGCATCTCAACTCCTACAATGCAGGTGCACTGCTCATTATGTTGATTTATATTTCTTTTCGCTGTTTTCCTAGACTCCTTTCACCGTTGAATGAACTCTCGGGCTGAATTCATTTTTAGAACAAACTTAGATGTTTTCATTACAAAAATGGTTCTTTCACATTAATACATGCATATAGAAGTATAACAATATTCTTAAAGCATTTTATAAACTTATTTTCACTAAAAGGTATACAAAATATGAAAACATATATCATTACAATGACATTCTAAAGCATTAAACCCTTTACATGAATTCTTTTAGTGTTTTAAAGTAACCTTTGGTATAAAGCTCTTGTAGATGCACTGAATCTATCAGTTTTTATTTTGGTCCATCAGAATATTTTTGATAATTTTATAAAGCTCCTTTTATTTAAATTAAACTTTTAATTTGTAAAATACACCACCTTATTTTAGCGAGCAGAGGCCCTCCTTTTGTATAATATAAATGTTGTGCTTCTTTTATAATTGGCTTCCAGTATCTATGACTTAAGATCTACCTGAACTTCTTAATGAGCAGGTGTGCATGACTGATTACTTTGTTTTCTTAAACCTTTTGGAACATCTCCCAACTTTCTGCTTGTTAGTAGTTATGGATCTTTGCCAGGTTAGTTCTGAGTGCATAATCATTTTTCTTTAGGGAAGCATCCCTTTTGTTTTAAGCTTAATAACTTTCTATAGCAAAGCTTAAAATTAATAAAGGATAGTTGCTTTTACAAATATCTTATAAATATTCAGCCTTAAACATAATATAAAGTTCTAAAAACACACTCAATCGAATCAAGAGAAGGGATTTCTCTCTTATAGTGTACACCTGTCCTTTGGTTCACCTCAATTAGGCTCTTCCTTTGAAGTAAAGGATGGAATCATAAATCTTAACATTCGCAGTGGTGCTGTCCAATTAGAACTCACTTCACTGGCATTAGTGTTTCAATTCACTTAAGTAAAGCTTTTTGAAACAAAGTATTTTCTATTTCAAAACATGTTGAAAAGGCCAACATATATATAAATATTGCTTATAGACTCTAATAGTTCAATATTAATATGTTTAAACATCCCAAACTTAAAGCATAATATGATCTTTTCTTATTTAAAGTTGCTAAAATCGTAAACTTTTCACCTCTTTCTTTGAAGTATAAGATTTCATCATAAATCTTGACAATTTATTGTGTCATCCCAATTAAAAGAGCTGACGCAAAAACTCCTGTTCATTAAAACTCAAACAATTGTTCGTTAGAGGGGGAAACCTCTCTTGTCAATTAAATTTGATTTAATGCTGTTTAGTGGTTTAAACAGTTCACCAACTCTACTGGGAGAATCTCAAAGAATCTTTTCCCCCCAAAGAGTCCTGGAATGCTAGCAATAATCAATAGACAATCATTTGAACCCTGGGTATCCCGTACACACAGATGTAATAATATCCAGAGAAAATGGGCATCTTCTGTAATAGCTATCAGGATTTCTGTTAAAATTTGCAGTCTCCTAAAAATAATTTTATCTTTTTTTTCAAGAATTATTTTGCATATCTCTAGCTACAAACTCTGGATGCTTCCTTTGATGCATTTAAAAGCAGCCCAAGTTTTCAGAAAAATCTGCAACCCCTCAAAAAAATATAACTCTGCACCTGCAGAGTTAAAAAGAAACGGCTTTGGTGACAATTGCTAGGCAACCACAACCAGTCTTCATGCTTTGGTTTCTTCCAGTAAATGGCAGGGGGAAAGGGCAGGTGCCTTTCCAGGACTGTTTGGGATTTTGAAGAGATTTTCATTACATGACTCACCCAGGACTGGCTGTTTGTTACTGTTCAACAGCATGTGCTAGCACACATATACACACAAGCCATTGTAGTAGTTAGAGCAGACCCGTAGTTACAGTGGAGCATTTTGGGGCCTGCCCCCCTGACTTCCTGCCAAGGCCCCACAAGTTTCCCTCCAGCCCAGGCCCCCTGACTCCCTGTGCCTTCCAGAGAACTCCCTCTGCTGTCACTGCCCCTTCTCCAAGTGAGGCTTGCTCAAAGTGACTTCCCTGCCTGCCAGCAGCCCTGCCAGCTCCAACCCAGGCTGGGGGAGGGGAGGGGATGTGGGTCCCAAGCTGGCGGGCCAACTGTGCTCACCTTGACTGGCTGGCAGCTCTCAGAGTAAGCAAATGCAATGGCGTGCTCCTCCACTGCCTTGTCTTGCCTCCTGCCTGCCTTCCCTGTGGGAGAAGGAGAAGTTAGTTTAATAACTTAAATTTATCAACTTGGTGCCCCCTAAGAAATTTAAATGCCCCCTGAAAAAGGATATCCTGGTTACGGGCCTGAGTTAGAGTGTCAGATTAAGAATTGGGAGACCCAGGTTTCATTCCCCAATCTGTCATGGTCTTCATTGGGTGATTTTGGGCCCATCACACACTTTCAGTCTAACTTACCTCATGAGGTTGTTATGAAGATAAAATGGAGGAGAGGGGAGAAGAATGATGTAAACTGCTATGGGCCCATATTTTTGAGAAACATGGGGTATAAATGAAGAAAATAAATAATAAATGAAGCTGAAGATGGGGACAAATAAAAATCAGCTAGGTGGGTGGGAGAGAGGAAGCAAGAAAAAGTAAGGCTCTGCAAGGGAAAGAAGAAATAACGTGGGGAGAGGGATACAGGAGAAAGTGAGGTTCCTCCTGCAAGTCCTTTTGGGCTTCAAACAATGCAATTGGGCCCAGCCTGACATCTGACACCATGCAATTGGGCCTAGCCCAGTTATTTGGAATCTTTGAGCTTTCCAAGGGCGAGCCTGTCAGGATGAGGAAAAGAGGTTAAACTGGAGACAGGGACAGATAGTTTGACTGGTGGGTAGGAAGGAAAGAATGAAGCAGGAAAAGAGGAGAGGCTAGGAGATACTCAGGAAAGGAAAAGAGGGACTAGTGGAAGGAGGGGGGAATGTCCCCCGCAACCTTTTTACAGGTCCCCTGCTTTTGTGTGTGTGTATAATCTTAAGACATACTACCTGTTTTAAGATACTAAGGCCCTGGTCACATGGGCCAGATAACGCGGGGTGGGAGAGGCGTGGCTGTTTTCCCCGGAGCAAAATAAAGCATGGTAGCCCGATCAGATGGTCCCTTGAGTCTTTGCACTTAGGCTGTTAGCTGGTGATCACATGGCTATGCTGAAGCATGGCAAAGAAGCGGCGCGGCAAGCGTTTTGCGTTTGTGTGCATGTGCAGTTCCGTGGAGCAGCACTGATTTCAGTTACGTGTTTGTGCACATGCGCTTACGAAAAACATCCGGTTTGTGATGGGACCTGGACGGGCGCCGGATGCCACAGGATACTAGCGCTCCCGCGATCAGACGCCTGCCCCTGCCCTGCATTTTCCAGATACTAGTGCACTTTCCATGGTACTTTTTTACTGCACATCTTCAGCGGGATGCCATGGGTTGGCCACGGGTGCGCTACACTTCCCAGATGTTGCAGTGTGATCGCGCCCCAAAAATCTGCCTGACATTCGTGCCTTTAGTGCGGCAAATCCTCTGTGTGAACGGGGCCTAAGTAAATAAGATCCTGCCAGTAGTAGTTTAAAACTTTTAAACTAAAAAAACCTGTGAGCTATACTAGAAAATGAAAAATGCATGGGAGGTTATGTCAGTATACACGTCTGTATGATCTGAAGTATCCTGCATTTATTCTTCCATGGCAAATGAGGAATGCATGTAGTTTTGTTATGAAGGGTGCTCTGGCATACTGGGTAAGATTAGGAAAATAGCCCACTATAAATATTAGAAGCATTGTGTAAGACTTGAGAGATTGTGCCTCTGGCTTGATGCCAAATTATTGGAAATTCTTTTACTAAAAGACTTGTCACTTATCAAGTTTGTACTGAAAAGTAAGGGGGGAGAGTGAAAGAGAGGCCTTTTTCAAAACTCACTTTTTGGCAAAACAATGGTCTCAGATTATATAAATATAAACTTGGGAGAGGTCAAAACACTACTGAGGTAACCTTTACCAATTGACAAGGCTGACTGGCTGGCATTCATGCAGGTTAAAATCCTGATCCAGGAAAAGTCAATAATAATATTTCTTTTTCGGCAGTTTCATAACTTTTATTGCAAATCCTTCACAAAAACATCTGTCCCTTATTTGACATTTTTGCAGGCCCTAAAATACTGCAGTGCATACCCTGGGAGAGACCTGTAGGCACTATTGTAATATGACTAATAATTCTTAAAATGGCAAATGCCAGACCACAAAAAAGTTATTTTCACATTTGCTACTTTGGCAAATATTAAGTGGGATGGAAAGGTTTAAATTTATGAGGCAAGATTACAGGAACAGCTATAAGGGATATTAACTGTCCACATTTATTAGAAGTTGTAAATTAAAGCTGTGTATGCACTTTACTGAGGATCCCAGTACTACACCATATTCTAGGATTTGGCAATCAGCTAA
>NW_015163111.1:671385-704112 GCF_001447785.1 Gekko japonicus | reverse complement strand
CTCTCTGGTACCTTAATAAAGAAGAAATAAGTTGTTTTACTTCTTTGGCTCTGTCAGATTGCTACAAAATGACTGCCACTTCTACAATAGCAAAAATAAACCATTGCTATTCATGGTCAATAATTATTACATGAGACCCAGAAATATTGTAAATTGAAGCATATCAAATATATAAAATATCATGAGATTGAGGAAGTTAATATATCATTTCAATATGAGGTTTGGTTAATTCATATCTACTCAACTACACAACAATTTGAAAACTTATGAAAATAAATTAATATTTTGAAATCTACTATTATTGTCAAAGCTTCTTCTCTTTTCCACCCCCTCAAACATATCATTTTCAATTAATGACAACAAGTTTAACTTGGGCAAGACTTGGGCCTATGAGTGGAAAGATATACTGAGAAAAACAATTAGAAATTGTAAGCTTTCTTCTTCAGATAATCATTCTTTTAAAATTATACAGACTGAACTTCCATGACTTTGCTGTTGTGTCTGGTAACAGCTTTAGAAGTGTGTGATACACTGCTGTGTTATCAGTGGTTTAAATACTTTAAGTCATTAATCGAATAAATGAAATCTAATAGATTGCTGCAGCAAAATTCTCTTTACAACACAAAACATATCCCACAAATGTATCTTGAATTAGGAATGCCACTTCCAAACTTCTAATTCATTCATTCATTCATTCATTCATTCATTCATTCATTCAGTTTGTGAATCACTCAATCCCCACATTCACAGGACTCTGGCCAATGTACAACAGTAAATAAAATACAATATAAAATATTCAGTACAGTATTAAAAACAATCCCACAGATGGCATCCATGAATCGTAATGGACCTTGTTGCCACCTCACAGGCAGGACCTGGAGGAGGCCAAAGGAAAAAGAGGGAATAAAGGAGGGGGTGCCAGCCATGATAGAGCTTGTCGCTGTCCTCAGCCAAAAGCGTGGTGGAACATCTCTGCCTTACAGGCCCTGCAGAACTGCATTAGATCCCACAAGGCCCCGATGTTATTTGGCAGAGAGTTCCACCAGGTTGGAGCCAGGGCCGAGGGCAGCTGGATATCTTTAGGCAGGAGGGTTCCTGTTCATCCTCCCTGGTCCACAGTACTACTTAAATGAACAACAGGGGGAAATTGGGAGGGGAACATTATATAGTGCAACATCTTGTTGCCATTTCTGGCTAAAAATTGAAGTGAGATCACAGTGCTGCAGTGAGACTCCAAGAATCCCCTGGATCTGCATGGTCAAACCACAGTGATCCATGGAGATACTAGAATGGCACTGTGGCACAGTGATGTCATTTGCAGATTTTTGGCTGAAAATTTTGTCAAATCATCCCAGAGATGCCATTTCCACCCAACCCCACCACCAGAGTTTCTCATCACGAAAAGAAGAGGTTTTTATTACCCTACTTGTCTCTACCTTAAAGAGAGTCAAAGTGGCTTACACTCACATTCCCTTCCTCTCCCCACAACAGACACCTTGTGAGGTAGGTGGGGCTTAGAGAGTTCTGAGAGAACTGTGACTGGCCCAAGGTCCCCCAGCAGGCTTCATGTGGAGGAGTGGGGAATCAAACCCAGTTCTCCAGATTAGAGTGTGCCAGTTTTAACCACTAAACCACACTAGACCATCAAGACCTGATAAACTGAATGGCCCTCTGTCTCATTTGACAGATTAAAATATTAGACTACACGGCAAACACTGGTATATTACAGTGGACCGGATTACTGCTTTGGAAACACCATGGTCAGACCACCTTGCCTTGAAGCCCCATCTGAATGTTTCACCCTAACCCTTTTTGGGTGGTGAGTGTATTTTGGCTCTCCCGTGGAGCCAATGCCCCCTAGTTGCTCATTAGATGAGCTTGTGGAGGATTGGCAGAGCCGACTCTCAGCAGCCATCAATGAGATTGCCCCCCAACACCCTCTGCGCCCTCACTCTAGGCTCTGTCCATGGTTTACCCAGGAGCTGCGGCTGATGAAATATTTATTTATTTCACTTTTACCCCACCCTCTCTGCAAGCAGGCTCAGGGTGGCTTCCAATACTGACGAGCAGTATACATACCCAATAAAATATAAATACAAGGCATCAGTTAAAACACAAACAATCCATATAAAACATTCATTAAAACTAAAATGTAGTTTAAAGACACATTCAACGGTGTCCCCTCATTAGATCGTATTGGATCAAAGTTCACACAGGGCGCTGCTGGTACGCCATGTCTCCTATTGGAATGCCTGCCTGAAAAGTTCTGTTTTCACAGCCCTGTGGAACTGCGACAAGTCCCTCAGGGCTCTAATCTCAACAGGAAGCTCGTTCCAGTAGGATGAAGCTGCAAATGAAAAGGCCCTCGTCCTGGTTACCATCAACCTGACTTCCTTAGGGCCAGGGAGGGCCAGACAATTTTGGGATCCTGATCGTAGTGCTCTCTGGGGAACATACGGGGAAAGGCGGTCCCTCAGATAGGCCAGTCCCTGACCATAAAGGGCTTTAAAGGTCAAAACTAGCACCTTGAAGTGAATCCGGAATGCTATTGGCAGCCAGTGCAGAGTCTTAAGCACAGGCTGTATATGCTCCCACCTGGGGAGACCCATCAGCAGCCTGGCCACTGCATTCTGCACCAGCTGCAGCTTCCGGAGTTGCCCCAAGGGCAGCCTCATGTAGAGAGCATTGCAGTAGTCCAGCCTCAAGGTGACCATAGCATGGATCACTGCAGCCAGATCAATGCGTTCGAGGAAGGGAACCAGATGCCTAATCAGCCGAAGATGGTAAAAGACTGCCTTGGCAGCGGCTGCTACCTGGGCCTCCATTGTTAAGGAGGCATCCTGGAGCATTCCCAAGCTCCTGACCCTCGGAGCTGGCACCAATGGTGCCCCACCGAAGGCTGGGAGTGGGATCCCTACCCCCGTACCACTCCGATTCAGGCAAAGGACCTCCGTCTTCGTTGGATTCAATTTCAGTCGACTCAGTCTAAGCCATCCAGCCGCGTCCTGCAACACCTGGTCCAGATCTTCCGGTGTAGAGTCAGACTAACCGCCCAACATCAAATAGAGCTGGGTGTCATACGCATATTGGTGACAACCCAGCCCATGCCTCCGGGCAATCTCGGCAAGGGGGCACATATAGATGTTAAATAGCATCGGGGAGAGCACAGCCCCTTGGGGCACGCCACACACTAGTGGGTCCCTTCAGGACTGCTGCTCCCCAATGGCCACCCTTTGTCCACGACCTTGGAGAAAGGAGACAAGCCATTGTAAGATGATCCCCTGGATCCCCATGTCAGCGAGGCGGTGGGCAAGCAGCTGATGGTCGACCATGTTGAACGCTGCCGACAGGTCTAGCAGAAGCAGCACCGCCTTCCCGCTCCAATCCAGATGTCTCCGGTGGTCGTCCGTAAGAGCGACCAGTACTGTCTCCGTCCCATGGCCAGGGCGAAAGCCAGACTGGAAAGGATCTAGCATGGAAGCATCATCCAGAAATCTCTGCAGCTGTATCGCCACCGTCCTCTCAATTAACTTGCCTAAATAAGGCAAGTTGGAAACCGGCCGATAGTTGGCCAATTCGGCCGGATCCAGGGATAGTTTTTTAAGGAGGGGGGGGGACCATCGCTTCCTTGAGAGCCCCCGAGAACAGTCCCTCAGAGAGGGACTTGTTGATAATATCCCTGAGAGCACCTCGCAACCCCTCGCGGCCAGCTTTAATTAGCCAAGAGGGGCACGGATCAAGGCTGCAAGTGGTTGGGTGTACAGTTGAGATCAGTCTGTCAACTTCCTCTAGGCTGAGTGGACTGAAATAATCCAGAATGGAACCAGAAGACGTGCATGGAGCCTCGAGTTCACTTACTGTCTCAACTGTGGTGGGGAGGTCATGGCGGAGCGCCAAGACTTTATCTGCAAAGTAGCTCGCAAGAGCCTCACAGCCAATGTCCAATTCCCTAGTGTTTTGTCTGCCCTGTGGCAGTGTTGTTAGAGACCGAATTGTTCTAAATAATTGTGCTGGGCATGACCTAGCAGACGCAATCGAGGCTGCGTAGAACTCCCTGATATGACGGTTTGATGGCTAGAGAGATGGTGGCAGCGTGCTCGCGATGAAGCTACAAGAACATCTTGTAGGACGTTTATGAGATCTTATGAGATGGCAGTCAAAGCTGTGAAAAGAGAATATTATGCGGCTGTGATTGCATGTGCAAGCTCATGCCCAGACCGAATCGTTATTACTGTCCTGCCGCAAGACAAACCAAATGCTAGGGAATTGGACATTGGTGGTGAAGCTTTGGTGAGCTATTTTGCAGATAAAGTCTTGTTGCCCCGCTGCAACCTCCCCGCCACAGTTGAGACAGTGAGCAAACTCGAGGTTCCATGCACATCTTCTAGTCAGGTTATGGATCACTTCAGTCCACTCAGCCTACAGGAAGTTGACAAATTCATCCTAACTATACACCCCACCACATGCTTCCTTGATCTGTGCCCTTCGTGGCTAACTAAAGCTGGCCGCAAGAGGTTCCGAGGTGCCTAAGGGAGATTATCAAAATCCCTCTCAGAGAGAATGTTCTCTGGGGCACTTAAGGGAGTGGTAGTCCATCTTTTGAAAAAGCCATCCTTAGATCCAGCCAAATTGGAAATTACCGGATGGTTTCCAACTTGCCCTATTTGGACAAGAAGATAGAGTGGTAGCAACTCAGTTACAGAGCTTTCTGGATGACGCTTCCATTTTAGATCCCTACCAGTCCAGCTTTCACCGTGGCCACAGGACGGAGACAGCACTGGTCGCCCTCACAGATGACCTCTGGAGGCATCTGGATTAGGGCGGATAAGCAGGGTAGTTATTGTTGGACCTGTCAGTGGTGTTCAACACAGTCGACCATCAGCTACCGATTCACCACCTCACTGACATGGGAGTTCAGGGGCTTGCCTTGCAATTTAAAGCTCCTTCCTCCAAAGTCAGGGACAAAGGGTAGCACTCGGGGAACAGCTATCCCAAAGGCACCACTGGATTGTAGACTGCCCCAAGGGGCGGTGCTGTCCCTGATGCTCTTCAATATCTATATGCACCCCCTTGCCCAGATTATCTGTAGGCATGGGCTGGGATGTCTCCAGTATGCAGATGACACCCAGCTCTATCTGTTGTTGGGCGACTGGTCTGACTCCAAACCAGAAAATCTGGACTGGGCATTACAAGACGTGGCTGGATGGCTTAGGTTGAGCCAACTGAAACTGAATTGGATGAAGACAGAGTTCCTGTGCCTGAGTCAGGGCAGCCTGGGGGTAGGGATTCTGCTTCTGACCTTCGATGGGGCACCATTGGTGCCAGTGCCAGAGGTTAGGAGTCTGGGAGTGCTCCTGGATGCCTCCTTAACAATGGAGGCCCAGGTAGCAGCCATTGCCAAATCAGCTTTTTACCACCTTCGGTTGATCAGGTAATTGGTTCCCTTCCTCGAATGCAACGACTTGGCAACAGTGATCCACGCAATGGTCACCTTGAGATTGGACTACTGTAATGCTCTCTACATGGGGCTGCCCTCGTCTCAAACCAGGAAGCTGCAGCTGGTGCAAAATGCTGCAGCCAGGCTTCTGTTGGGAGGACATCTAGCCTGTGCTAAAGGCATTGCACTGGCTGTTGATAGCATACTGGATTCATTTCAAGGTGCTGGTTCTTACCTTTAAAACCCTTTATGGTCAGTGGCCTACATACTTGAGGGACCACCTTTCCCCACACATTCCCCAGAGAGCACTGCGATCAGGATCCCAGAACCGACTGGCCCTTCCAGGCCTCAAGGAAGCCAGGCTGACCACAACCAGGGCCAGGGCTTTCTCGTTGGTGGCTCCGTTCTGGAGAGTTCAGGGCCCTGTAGGACCTTATACGTTCTGCAGGGCCTGTAAAACAGAGCTCTTCCACCAGGCCTTTATTTAAGGAGCCGCCTTTAACAGCTGAAGATAGAGAGCCCTGCCCCCGGAAGCTGTCAACAACAGCAGCCTGTGCCAGCCACCTAAAGGAAAGACCCATGAGCCGACTGCGAGGAGGGGCCACTGAATAACGGCTTCCATAGTGAAACAACATAATGATTACTAGCACTTCACTATATCAGATGGTTTTAGTTGGTTAAAAAATAATAATTGTAATTTATATATATTTTTTTGTGTAAGCCGCCCTGAGCTGCCCTTGGCCATCCCGGGATGGTGGGGTAATAAATAAATAAGTAAATAATATATTTCTTGAATCCCCCCTACCCTGGTGCTGACTTTGTCAGGAGAAGAGCAGGTTATATAAATACCTCCCAAATGTTTTTTTTTAGCAACCTCTTCCATTTGTCATCCTCTCTCACACACAAATCTTATGAACTATGCTGTCCTTGTAAGCATAGTAAAGCAACCTGAGGTAGCAGAACAAATTCTAAAGACTGTCAAAGTGACCTTGGTTACTCAGAGCTGTAGCATGGCTGTGCATGGATATGTGAGTGTTAGAAAGGTTAAAATATTTTGCATAGCTCTGTCCCACATTACAAACAGCAAATCTGGGTTTTCTTCTGAGAGCACTCTTATCAGGGAACATCAGCTAGTCATTGGTCCCTGGTAAATGTACATAAGAACATAAGAGAAGCCGATGTTGGATCAGGCCAATAGCCCATCCAGTCCAACACTCTATCATACAGTGGCCAAAAATACCAGGTGCCATAAGGATACCAAACAGTGGCCAAAAATACCAGGTGCCATCAGTGGGGCCAGGACACTAGAAGCCCTCCCACTGTTGACCCCCCCCCCCAAGAAACAAGAATACAGAGCATCACTTGCCCCAGAGTCCCCTCTGCTCCATATGCTTATCTAATTCGCTCTTGAAGCCGTCCATGCTTGTAGCCGCCACCACCTCCTGTGGCAGTGAATTCCATGTGTTAATCACTCTTTGTTTGAAGAAGTCCTTCCTTTTATCTGTTCTAACCTGACAGCTCAGCAATTTCATGGAGTGCCCAAAAGTTCTTGTATTGTGAGAAAGGGAGAAAAGTACCTCTTTCTCGACCTGCTCTATCCCATGCATAATCTTATAAACCTCGATCATGTCACCACTCAGCCGTTTTTTCTCCAAGCTAAAGAGCCCCAAGTGCTTTAACCTTTCTTCATAGGAAAAGTGTTCCAACCCTTTTATCATTCGAGTTGCCCTTTTCTGCACTTTTTCCAAAGCTATAATATCCTTTTTGAGGTGTGGTGACCAGAACTGTACACAGTACTCCAAATGAGGTTGCACAATTGAGTTATATAGGGATTATGATATTGGCTGATCTGTTTTCAATACCCTTCCTAATAATCCCCAGCACAGCACTGGCCTTTTTTATTGAAGTTGCACACCGTCTCAACATTTTCAGTAAGTTATCTACTACAATTCCAAGATCTCTCTCGGTCACTCTCTGCCAGTTTGGACCCCATCAACATGTATATTTAGTTAGGATTTTTGGCTCCAATGTGCATCACCTTGCACTTGGCCACATTGAAGCCCATTTGCCACGTAGACACCCACTCGCCCATCCTCGATAGATCCCTTTGGAGTGCCTCACAATCCTCCCTGGTTTTCACCACCCTGAACAACTTCGTATCATCCACAAATTTAGCCACTTCACTGCTTACTCCCAACTCTAAATCATTAATGAACAAGTTAAAAAGCATTGGACTGAGTACTGATCCCTGCGGTACCCCACTGCTTACCACCCTCCACTGAGAATATTTCCCATTTATAATCACTCTGTTTCCTATTAATTAGCCAGTTTTTGATCCACAAAAGGACTTGCCCTTTTATCCTGTGATTTTTGAGCTTTGTACTTCTATGATGTTCATGTTTACATATACAAGTGTGTTCCATTCATAGTTCACATTTTTTGTTAAATACTTTACTAAAGAGTCAAATTAGATGAGAAGCTGGGAGGTCTGTGAATGGTCTCCCAAGAAGTTTTAATTACTAAGCAGCAGTGGTGGGAGTTTGCGTTGGGACTTCAGCATAGCAGGAAAAGGCAGTTCAGACACATGGAGTTTTTCTGACTTCATATGACCCTCCAAAACTCCTCTTTCCAGATCTTGGGAAATGTTCTGTGTATGTTGTGATGGACAGGAGACTGTTCAGACTCCAACTGCTAAGGAACCAATCATATGCTTATGTGCAAGCTGATCTAAAAGCAGCTGCAGCATCCAGTGAGCTTGGCACAGGCTGATGGAATGGTGAAGAGCTGGCAGTTAGCAGTTGGAGATCTGACTCTTCATGAAAGTAGACGTGTACTATAGGTCTGACTCATGATGACAGCAGATGTATGAAATCTAGGTCTGTCTCTGGGAGTGAATAGACATGTCACTTTGGTGTCTGAGTCTTGTAAAGAGAGAAGAGATGGAATATAAAAAGAGTCTATCTCCAGGGTGGAACAGATGGTGGACTAGAAGCCCTGAGTGTCAGTAAATCTAATCTGGTTTAAATCAATCCTTCAAATAAGTGGAAAATTGGCTGTCAAACATCTGTGAATTGTTAAATTCATTTGTATACACCATGCTCTTGCATTATAACTTGGAAAGATAGCATTTTACCTCAGCCTGAGCTGAAGCGCTACTTTGTTTGTGACCTGTTCATTGTGTTTCTGACCATTTAAGCCCTTCTGAGAAGAATAAAACTATTTTGTTTTTATTTTTAATCTTGCCTCAAGGATTTCAGTGTCCTGACAGGAAAACAGACACTTTACCTCACTTTAGGGAACCCTCTATTCTATACTCAGACACAGTTTGTCAAGAACTCTTCTAACTGGACAACATTCCTGTCAGCTGGACAGCATATCTCTATTTCCCTTCTGGTCTCTTTTCCATCATGGAAATATTTACTGCCTCATTGATATCCAGACCAGTCTGGCCCCTTATCTCATAGAACATTAATTAGAGTAGGTTTTATACCTTCCTTGAGGCAATTACACACACACAAATACTATGGGATCATTTGATATTCCTAGGCAATCATCGAAAACACACAATGGGTGCGATCATACTTACCAAAAGCGGTGACAACGGTGCGATTCCCCCACAGAGTAACGGGGCGCGATCAGACAGACACATCTTTCTAGCGTCCTGGAGTTTCTCCCTTGTGTGACGGAGCCCTTGCTTTGTATACTTGCCTAAGAGCTTTACAATAATGCTAACTACTGTTTTCAGTAATGCCACTAAAATTAAATCTGGTGGATGAAACAGGCTGACAGAATTTTCTGTCGCTGAATTCCTCTCACTTGAAATCATACTATATCATGGGCATGATCTGTGTCCTAGTTTTGTTTTACAGTTCAGCAGCTAATATTTTGTTTGAGGGTCTTATGTTTTCTTTTAGGGCCTTATATATTTTCTTCAAATATTCTCTGCTACATGTCATACTGCTTGGACACTTTGGGTGTAAAATCTTTTACAATATTATTTTCCCTGCATGTGCCCATGGCAGTTCTTCTAAATCAACTTCCTCAAGTTACTGCTATATTTGAGTGAAAATTTTGATACTCATAAACTCTAGGAAAAGCTATTGCTGTGGAAAAGTTCTTTAGAAGGCTCCAAAAGCAAAGTGATGGAATTGAGTCAAAACCTTACTACTATTTGATTTGGTAAATCACCTGACCCTTCATAATCCATAGGCTGCGGTCACACGGAGCATTAGCCACGCTACAGAGATGGAAGATAGACGGATTTTCCGGGCGCGATCACAGTGCCACATCTGGGAAGCATAGAACTCCTGTGGCGAACCCGAGGCTTCCTGCAGAAGATGCGAGGTAAAAAACTAGTACCTCCGAGGTACTAGTTTCTGGAAACCGCGGGGCAAGGGTGGGCGCCTGATCGCGTTTCCGGTGGTAGGTCGTGGCATCCAGCGCCCACCCATGTCCCAGCGCTAAAAGTTTTTTTTCCCCCAAAGTCTCCACGGGATGCGCACAAGCACCCAATGGGGCATGCGCACACGCACACTTTGTTTAAAAATAAACAACACAGCCCCCTCCTCTTTTCCGTACCCCCCCACTCCTGGCTCGGCCTGCTCAAGAGAAACTCTCTGCACCGGGCGGCAGAGGGGGATGTGCAGGGGGGGCGTGGCGGGAGGGCTGCTGGGCTGAGGCTCCTCCAGGAGGGGACTGGATGGAGGACACAGTTTGCATTCCTCTGTAGCCCTGGAAGGGGTTAAACCTGAAAAGCCTTTTGCTAGAGAGGCCACTTCTTTGCTGTGCAGCAGGATTGTCCTGTGATCGACACCTCCCCCCAAACCATGGGACCTCAACAGGACCTCGACGGGACGTCTGATCGCTCAGCCGCATGTTATTTTGCACCGGGGCAAACAGCTACACATCCCCCCCACATTTTCCGGCCCGTGTGACCGGGGCCATAATTGCTTTTCTTTTACACAGAGGTTCACTATTAAATGAAGGTTCTTTTTCTATAGAGGAGCTGGAACATGTATTTCTTCTAAAACTCTCTTCATTCAAGTTTCTTCCTAGAATTTGAGTTTCCTGTTTTTGAGTAGAATGGGTTCATTAGGAATTCTCTGTTTTTCTTTTTTAAATCTTGCACATAGTGCTTGTGCACATGCTGTGTTATTGCAGGTTTCACATTCTTTATTTGCATATTTTTCTCCTCTGTATTATATGTACACATTGATAAAACACTGCTAAAATCTTTATTATGTATGTGTGTGGCATTTTACTAATCCATAGGAATCCATGTGTAGTGTAATCAAATTCTGGAGAAAATTGTACATAAAATCCCATCTGGGTTTCTTTGTTGAATTTTTTTTTTATCAGTGTGCCTGTGCAAAACAGTAATGTGGGTGGGGAAACCGGACAGAAATATGAAGACGCTGATAGCTTTGGCAATCTGTGCATACTTCAAACTGATTTTAGAAATTGTTGTAGTAAAACTGTAATTACAGAGGAACAGAATGTGGAGTAGAAAAATTCTGAAACAATAAAGGAAAGGAGTGGAAGGATTCTGCACATCCCATCCAACACATCCTCTTTCTGTTTTGATTGACTGGTGTTTTATGGTAATAATTTGAACCACCTTGGGGAATACTTCCCACCCCACCCCACAAGCATTTAAAAATAAAATAAAATTGTGTTTACAAGAGAGTGAAAAACACCTCTGTTAGCAATTACAAAATTGTATCACCATGAAAATGTGATAAATGCAATAATATAAGGGGCTTCTGATCTTAAAAACCTTGCTTTAAAAATTGCAATAGAAATATTTTGTTTGAAATCAATATTCAAGGCTTAATAAGAAGCTGAGCTAAGAGCAGTTAGAAATGGGGAAGTCAGACACATAGCAGCAGCTAGCCTGCACAAACATCTCCACTCAGTAGAAACAGAAGACCTTGCAAAACGCTACATCTAGCAAAAAGCAGAAGTGGCATGGGCCAAGAAATATTTCACAAAGATTAATGATTTTTTACTTTAAAACTTATAATAAGCTTGCCTTCAGTAAGAGAATATTACAGGGACGTTTGCTGTGTATTGAAATTACATCTTGCGGTCTGAAAGTCCCTGTTGTACGAGAAGACCTGTCTCAATTTACGAGAAGACCTGTCCCTGTTTTACGAGAATACCTGTCTCAAGATACTTGTGGTGGGCCATTGTGGGTTATGAAGAAAGGTTAGGAAAAAGTAGAGAAAGTTAATACCATGTTTGGCATAAAGGAATTATGCCCTTTTGGGGAAAAGTAGGGTTTTTTGTCTTAATTTAAAAAAAAGCAGAAGTGAAGTAATTAGGCGATCGGGAATTAGTATGTAACTTCTGGTCACCAGCTCTGGTGGCCGGAAGAGGGCATTTTTTTATTTTCTACACCACTCCGGGGAGAGTATATAAGTAGGCTGAATAACTTGATTCGGTGTGTGTTCTCAATGCTCTCTGGGCAGAGAGAAGCACCCTGCCTGCAGGCTGTATCCAAATAAAAACCTGCTTCATTGAAGGAGACCTGTCTTGAGAAGTTATTATTGGTAAGTGCAAAGTGCGTTAACGACAAAAATTAAACTAAATCATGCAATGGTTAGTTTACAAACTAAATATTTGTAGATCAGTGCCCATTATATGCTTTTTTCTGTTGTAATGAATTATATTTTCTTGAGTATTAAGACAGAAGATAGATAAGAAAATCTCTTTTCTGGTTTCTGGTTTCCTTCCATGGTGGTTCATGTGGAATAGGTATTAACTGAGATTCAGTCAGGATTAATAACGAAAAGTCTTTATTAAACAACCCTGCTTCTGTCTCCTGAACACTCTCTCTCTCTCTCTCTCTCTCTCCTTCTCTGATGAGTCACTTTCTGTAGTTGCTCCCTCACATTCTATCTTCCACTGTGTCCCTGAGTTATTTCCCATGTCTACTTTCTAACTTACTCAGTTCCACATGCACAAATACACATGGTACCTCTTAGGTGCCTCTGCCTTTTTAATCTCTTGAGATTTGGAGTATGCTCTTTGTTTTGCATTTATACTCTCACGGCACCCCACCAAACAGCAGGTGTCGGTCCTCATGTTTTGCCAAAAAGCCAAGAGCCACAAAGTGTTCAGTGTAACAAGATCAACTAGTCTGTTTTTCTTATTACACATGAATAATGCACACTGAGGAGAGCAAACTGTGAGGTATAACTGAGCAGATTTCTTTTTTAATTAATCTGTCAGGGCGCCTGGTTTCACAAACATTGTAACCCCTTAAGACAAACAGAAGAACCTTCTTAAATAATGATGAGGACAGGGCATTTAGAGAAGCCATCTGGATCCCTTTGGTATGCTGGGCCCAGTCCAACAATATATATTTTACTGCAGCCAAGTACAAGGTCATGCATAGGGAATGTAAAACAAACCATGCCTTTAAAAGACAGCCAGCTATCCCTGTAGCAGGAGGGTAAGCATAACTTTTGGTACCCCTCTTTTATCCAATGAGCTACTAATTTTTCCAAAACAAGAAAAGAAACAACTCTCATTTTACTAGGATCAGTTTAAACTTTTTATTATATATAGTGCAGTTTTCTTTTTTGCATTGGATTATTGTGGAATTCAGAAAATGATTAATCAAAATCTCAGCTGAGCAAATTGTTCCATGAATTTCAGGTGATTTAGCCAAATGAAAGTTTCAACTTTTAGACCCAAGTCCATTAAGGCCAATTCTGGCTCTTTTATTGACATTTGTCACTGTGGTATCAATGACACTTCGCTTTCAGTTTCCATTTCTTTGTACCATCTTTACATTTCTATTTTCCAGTTGAGGCAAAGACTGAAAGTAACTCAGCAGATGCATGCCTGTTGGGCATGTTGTCCAAGCAGAACATTGTTTGCAACACACAGGGTTGTCACTGGATATAATTTTTTGTGCTTTGCAGTTCTACTAATCACTCTGCGGGGTCACTGATTTGGGGGAAGTGTTTGCTGTTTGTTATTTATTTAATGCCCACACCTTTCTACCTCAAGTGGTGTAAAGCTCAAATGTAGAAAAATACCATCATGGTTGCCACTGAGTGATGGAGCAGTATCATTCTCTTGTGTGAGAGAAACAGTCCTTGCCTTAGCTGGGAAGAGGACAGTCTTTAGCAGGTAGTGCACTGGACATGAGTATCAGGGAGGGCCCATGGTTCAGCGATTGTATGCAGAAGGTCCCAGAATCAATCCCTGCACCTCCAATTAAAAGGATCAAATCATAGGTAATGTGAAAACCTCTGCCTGAGACCCTGGAGATCCTGGAGAGCTGCTGCCAGATACTAGTTCCTGGTTTCATTTGTAAAAGGAACACGTGTTGGCTCTTACAAACAGATGTACACATGTACTGAAATATGTGAACAGGCATATGCATACCAAACAGGGATGTGCACACCAACATTCCCAAGCTGAAAATAAACCCCAAGTCCCATTTGTTTTTGTTGTTGTTGTGTGTATTTTTCAGAACCAAAAAAAAAGGAATTATGGAACTTTCTGGCATTACAAAACTTAAAAATGGGGTGTAATAATATGTCAATTACCCCCCAATCTGGAAGAAAAGACAGACAACGTTTCTTGTGTACTGAACGGGCCACTTTATTAACTTCACTAACAACAATGAACAAACGATGAACGGCAAGGGCGATTAGATTGTGGCATGGCCAGGCCAGGGGTCGGGGACCCCTCCCCAGCCATTTGTACTAGGGCGAGCCACCCTGCCCCAGATGGTTGCCAAAGGTATGGCTCAACACCAGTCAGCACGGCAAGTGGATAATTGCCAGGGATAAGCCAAACCCCCGAGCCTCAAGGCTCAAAGGGAGGATAATACCGGGCAATCATCTAGGCAGTCTGCTTTCCCCGCCCCGGGCTGCAGGGCCCAAAGACTGTACTGGCAAGACTCCTATGCCTCAAAGCAGGGTTATAAGCTGGTGGTCACGGTGCCACAATCTGTTTAACTAACATCCTGCCAACTAAAGTGACCGACCTATTTAAACTCAGCCACACCCAAGCCAATTTTCCCAAACCACAGCTGCAGTACAAGGTAGGCGAAAACACCCCCTCCCCAGGCCAATCTGGGAAGGGGCGAAAAATTCCTACCTGGCCCCCGTAAAGGGCGACCAGCCAAAGCCCATACCACCAGCAGGGTGGGAGGGTGGGCCGAGCGTCCGGGCACGAACTGAAGGAGGGAAGCAAGGGCCGGCCCAGGCAGCTCCGGCCCCGCCTCCCTGTTCAGTCCCGGATGCGGTGATTGCCGCATCGTTCCATCTCTCCTCCTGCAGGGTGACAAAGGTGGCCCTCAGGCAGCACGGCCGCGGGGGCCAGCAGCCCGGGAACCGAATTTCTCTCCACAATAACACTCCAAAACTTTACTAGCAAACTAGGCTTGTCATTTGCTTCTGGGGGCTGGAGTTTTTCCACATCCAGCTCCTGTTGCCTGCTGGCGCTCCAGTGATGGGTGGTAGAGGAAAAAATTGCCACTAGGTGACAGCTTTACCTCACTTCCTGGAAAATACCAGAAATGATGTCACACCTCTATAGGAATCACCAGAAACCACAGTTTTACCATAGAGCCTTCTAGATACACATGATGCCACTTCCAGGTTTTCCCCAGATATGATGTAACAATGAAACCCAATGGTGCCCTAATGTCCCTGCCCTCTGACTCCTGCAACAGCAACTGATCACAAATAACAGAAACAGAAAAAATTTCCTTCATAAATTAAGATTATCCCCCACACAACAGAGCAACCTCCAAAAGCATTGAACCTTTACCAAAGATTCAAACAGAAAATTGATGCATCTGATGAAGAGAGCTGTGTTTCTTGAAAGCTTATGCTACAATAAAGTTTGTTACTCTTAAAGGTGCTACTGGGCTTTTTACTATTTTTCCTGCAGATTTAAACTGCAGGTTTTTATGCCAGACATAAACCTGCTTAATATTGAATTGACCACTAGAGGGGGCAGAACACATATGAAACAGAACACCCCTTCTCAAAGAAATAGGAACTTTCCAGGGAGGCAAATGATAATGCAGAAAAGCCCACTGATGTGAAGCCAACACGATGCTCTGGGATTCAAGCAAAACATTATGGCTTTACCAGAGATTCCCACATTTCCTACTTTTACCTTAGAGTTTTGTCCAAATACTACAGTGTTGCTATTTGACATTGCCTTGGAAGAAACATGTCATTCCCCCCCCCAAAGGAAACAATGGAAACCAGGGTGGTTTGGGACACCTTGTTCAGAGGTCTTTAAAATTAGACCCCGTTGTTCAATCCCCTTCAAATTTTGGAGGGTCTTTTGGGGAGACAGTGGATTGTAAATCTGGTGAATTTGATGCTATTTTCTCTAAACATACCTTATCCAGGCCCCCAGACATATCACCTATTCCCTCACATGAAACAATCTGGAAACTAGAATAGAGAATATATATATCTAATAGTGAAGGTGCCCCCTGACGTGCAGATACCTAAATCCGTGCATCGGGGACACCTGGAGGGGAGGGAGATTTTCGTGCACACTTGGGGCAGTCCCCAGTTAAATCCCCCTAAAAGTGACAGAGCATCCCCTGCGCATGTGCAGGGAACGCTCTGCAGCTGGCCTCGCCCCCGCCTCGGAGCCGGGGGGCAGCAAGGCCCGGGCGGAGGGGGGGAGAGCCGTGCGGGCCTCGCATTGGACCTCGCTTTGGAGCCAGGGGGAGGGACCGACGAGGCCCGGCGGCTGCAAGCCGCTTGGGCCTCGGTTCAGAGCGGGGGGAGGAGGCAGGGGGGAGATTGAGCGGGGGTGGAGGAGATGGAGGAACCGGCGGGATGGGGGGGAGAGCTTACCTGCTCCTGCTGGTTCCTCCTCCGCCTGCTGAGTTTGGAGCTCCCCCACCCCGCGAGTTTCGCGGATCTTCTTTCTTGTGTAAATATAAACCCAAACTGGCATGGGAATAATTGAAAATTCAGGATTATGGTATTGATGCCCCCACAAAATTCTGAATCTGCATTTTACTGACCCAGTAGACTGAACAAAGGGGTAGGGTTGTGCTGCTGGATATTTTTGTAAAACAGTAAATAAGCCATCAAAGAAATCATTGTGCTCAATGTTTAAAAGGCCAGTCACTAACTCTTTGACTATCATTCTTTTCTTTAAAACCAGATTTGGACATCCTACACCCCTCCTCTAGGGTTGCCAGGTCCATCTTCATCGCCAGCGGGATACTTTGGGGGGCATTCCCAGAGGGGGCGGGGTGTCTCCCATGTGATGATGTCACATTGGGAATGTCCCCACCCCAAGCCCCGCACCCAAGAACGATCACCTGTGGCCACCCTTCTCCCTTCCCTCCTGCAAGATTTAAAGGGCCTGCTGATCAGGTGGAGGGTCCTTTAAATCTTGGAAGAGGGGAGGGAGAGGGGAGGCCACTGGCTGCACACCTGAACTCCAAGCGGCAATGCCACTTGGAATTCAAGTGTGTGGGGCTGGTCCCCACTGGTCAGAAGCACTAAAGGGATCAGCTGGAGGGTCCTTTAAATCTCTCAGGAGAGAAGAGAGAGGGGTGGCTGTGGGTGGTTGGGCTTGGGGTGGGGCTTCCCCCACCAGCCAGCTGGCCATTGACAGGTTGAAGCCTTGAAAATTGGGGAAACCCCCACCAGGACTGGGGGTCTGTCAAATCCCCCTCCCCTTATCATTTTTACAAATGACTCCAAAATGCCAAAAGTAGAATTTGCTCCAATAGTATATGCCAAGGAAAAAGTATGATACAGTGGCATCCTAGCTTAAGCAAACTGGATTCAGTTCCACTCCAGAGCATTCCTCCACCACTACAGGACAGTCCTAGCCTATCTGTTGCCCAAGTTTTCCCTGTCACTAAACTTTGCTCTTACGAACTGCTCAGAGCGACATAGAAACATAGAGCTGGAAGAGACTGCAAAGGTCATCTAGTCCAACACCCTGCAGAATGCAGGAGATTCACAGCTACCCCTCCACTCCACCAGTGATCCTTTCTGTATGCCCAGAGGAAGGGAAAAAACCTCCAGGATCTCTGGACCAATCTGGCTTGGATGAAAATTTCTTCCTGACCCCAGAGTAGCCATAGGCATTACCCTGGGCATATAAGGAAGGGCCACAAGATCCAAGCACTGGCTCATACCTCAGCAGTTCCACAAACTTAGTATTTTATTGTTCTTCTCAAATCTGCCTATATTTTCCCACTTATTCTACTGTTAATTTAATATGTTCAATAAAGAATAACACCAAAGTATTGTTTCACTCATTGTCTCCTTTGTTTGCGAAGGTATAGTCCAAGCTTGCATTTGAACCAAACATACACAGAAGATCTTTTGACAGGAAGGTCTGGGAATGCATGTGGGAATATGTGTTCAGAGGATTTCTGATAATATGGGATACCCGCCCTGACTCATGGGGCTTTTTTGTCTGAGTGTGCTCTCATTCCTCCTGCAATGCCTTTTTGGGGATCACAGAAGACTTCTGAACAAAGGGGAAGTTGGGCAAAGATCCATTTCTGTCTGCAGAATGGTGGTAGGATGCAACCCTTGGACAGCAGAGCAGTACCTTAATGTGGAATAGTACTTACTTATCTTCTGAATAATGTGGTTTGACAACGTTTAATCAATAAGACTAAAATAAAGCAGGGGAGGGAAGGTGGCATGGCATAGCCTGATCTCATCAGATCTCAGAAGCTCATCAGGATCGGTACTTGCAAGGGAGACAACCAAAGGCAATGGCAGAGGAAGGCAATGGCAAACTGCCTCTGCTTCTCCCTTGCCTTAAAAGCCCCTTGGTGGGATGGCCATGTCAGCTGCTTGATAGCACTTTGCATACACTTGATGGCACTTTGCATACACAAAAATAAAGCCCAAATACAGTGGTCATCACACTCTTGGAAAACAGGCATTCTGCTAGAAGCACATTTGAAAATATAGGCTGAGAGAAAAGATCCTTAGAGGTGCTTTGTCAAGATGATAGAAATTCTGTTGGAAGAGCTAGACCTGTCAGACAGATGTTTTAGCTTTTCATGTGTCAGTCAAGCTGCATTTAGGCAGGGAATCTGAGTGGCAAGTATGTATATACAAGTGATGTCTGAAATCATGTGCTATGTTCCTTGGCTTACACTACCCGTGACAGGTAGAAAATAATGCTTTCACAGTGCCTGATCTTTTATGTAATATGTATCTCCATTTTAGGAGAATGAAGAAATGGAAACAGATAATTGCAGTGTTAGGGTAATATATTCTAGGGGATATTCTCATATTCAGAAGAAACTTTAAAGACAGGGAAAGATGACATACGCTCCCAAAACAGAAGTTTCACAATTAAACAGCATCAATGCAGTTTCATTTATTCGAATATTCTATTATATACTTGTAAGCAGATAGTGAAAACACACTATCACAGCAATCACAGGTAGAAAAAAGGATTGGTCTTTACAAAAAGCCACATGAAGGTAAATAGGGGATAGCCCACAGGGCCACACATTAGTTTTCATGAGATGTATACCTAAGATTTTTTTTTTAAAAAAAAACATACACTTAAAATGCCAAATATGGATTAAGGATGCACAAATGTGCTCTTTTTGGTTTCTTTTTCTTTTTGTCATTGGCTCTTTTCCATTCCACCCATTTTTGTTTCTGGTGTTCCCGATTTGTTTCCTTTTGTATAAAGCAGGCTCGTGTCATATGCACAACAAAACATTTGGATAATAACGTTAAAATGGGTCAGTTTAATGGGGGGGGAATCACTGTAAGGAAAATGGTATGAAATTCGGCGTTTTAAAAAATGCACGATCAGACAATATGCGCAGTAACTAGCTACTTTAGTTTTTGTTCTGTTACTTTTTGCTTTTACCAAAACTTGTCATTGAAAATTATTTTATAATTATAAAAAATTACACTGTAATGTGATATCTCCTTTGAGCAGGAGGAAGTAATAAGGAAATTTGTGTTTAAGCATAAATTATTCATTTTAAGTTCTCTCATGTAAGTGTTCTTATAATTCTACTGTTAAGTATATTAAGGCCACAATCCTATGCAAATCTACCATGAGGAAGTAGCTTTAAACATGACTTTTTAGTAGCCACACATAAGACACACGGGATGTATTTCACTTATACATATTCAAACACAACATTCCTGTGTGAGGCTGCATGACACCAGACAGAAATTATTTTTAAAAATCATAAAAAGAGTTATCATAAATAAATACCCTTCAGTTCGGAGTACAAAGTTAGCTGCTGAAATCAGCCTCCCATCTTTCTCTATCATTGGGTGACATGAGCCCAACTGTGAATTTGAGACAATTTACAGTCCAGTGGGTTAAGCAGCAATGTCCAGAATTTATTCTTGAGACAACATGTTGCTTTTGAGAAGCCTTCCATTTCATGGGCTGTGGATCACTCTCTAATATGTTGCTTAAGTCACTTTTGCTCTCTTGCATTGTGATATGTCAACATTAGCTATAGAGCTGCATTTAATTTTACCAAGGAATATAGCACAATAAGATAGGAGTGGACCTAGGGCTGCCAAGTCCCCCCGGGGGGCAGATTTCCCCCCGCTTTGGAGGCCCGATTTCCACCGCCACGGAATTGGGCCCCAGGGAAAACCCCCCCCCGGCGTGCATGTCAGCTGGAGGTGACGTGATGACGCTGGGCATGCTGGGGGCGGGGCCACAGCCATCTGAGGGGAAAACTCTATGCTTCCCCCTCGTGTTATGCCAACTCCTCCTGGAAATTCCTGGAGACCCAATCCGAGTTATCTACCTCGGGAAAGGGGAGGGTGTGGCTATGCGTAAGTTCTAAACCAATGTATACAGAGGTCAGATGGCCAAAGGGGGAACGCTCGCTATTGGTCGGGGAGCCAGACAACACACTATGGGTTAAATCAATGTTGCCTTTACTAAATGATTTCATCAGTAAAACAAAAACGGAAACATACAAGATTCACACACAAGCTCCTTAGTTACAATAGTACATCAGAACAATTACAGCATAGAAAATAACAAAAGCATCAAATAAGGGGATGACACAATGGGGCACGGCTATACTTATCTGAGGTCCAAGCTGAAGAAGAAATTTCCTCCTTGGAAGGATGGGCAGCTAAAGCAACAACTTGTGAACTCTGAAAACACACAGGCTGGGCCAGCCAAAGCCACGTGTGCGCTCCCTGGGTCGCGACTCCGGGGAACTTAGGTAGAGAGTCACTTGTAGCACCTTAGTGCACGCTATGGGGAAGGCGGGTTAACCAGATAAACAAAGAAGAGTTTCTCCTTAAATAAGCTCCTTTTTGGGGTTGTCTTTTCTAGCCATAAACTATCAAACCCGTCCTCTAAACTACCACTACTGGCTGAAGAGGGGGTGACGAGGGGGTGACGAGGGGGTGACGTTCTCCTGAGGGGTGGTGGGCAATATGCAGATCCTACTCCTACATCAAAGGTGCCTTGTGGTGAGGTGTGAATCTTCCGTTCCCATGGCCACCTCTTGATTTGCAGATCTGGTGCTTGCTCCAAAGCCATAAATGCTATTGTCTTTAGATCCCAAGCCAGATTAGGAGAGTAGGGTTACCTGCTCTTTCCCATTCCAGAAATGCTGGGGTTCGCTGGGGATTTTCCATAGCTCTCAGAGTGGGTGCAATGGCGCGGTGTCTTCTCTATCCCAGAGCATCACGGGATACATTCCAGGGAAGCACATGGTCCGTATGTGCAGCAGCAGCCCAAGGCCAGCCCATTTCTAGGCAAGCATGAGATGCAGAACAAAGCAACACAACCAAACAGCAATCCCTGAACACACAATGCAGAGGTACTTATGCTAGATACACACACACAAACAGCATCACCACTATACAGAAATACAAACATAGGCTCATATCGTAACACTCAGATGGCTGTGGCCCCGCCCCCAGCGTGTCTGGCGTCATCACGTCACCTCTGGCTGACGTGCATGTGGTGTGCGCGCACTTCGCGCACTCGCGGACACTCAAGATGCCATACGGGAGCCCCCCCCCACCGCGGAAGAAAAAGAACTTAGCAACCCTAAGTGGACCCCCTCAAATCAAACTTGTCTGTTAAGGAATGACAAGCAGGGGTTGAGGGGAAGGCATCTCATTTATTTCCCTTCCTTGAAAGCTCCCCTTTTCTTGCTTCCTTCTCTCTACCCACCAGCCAACCTACCTTTATCTGTCCTCCTCATCTTCAGCTTTTCCTCTTTACCTCCTTCAGCAGCTTCTGCCTGGGAAAACTATGGCCCAGTTGTGCAGTGCCAGCCAGGCCCATTTGCAGAGTAAAAAACCTGCAAGGACTTGCAGGAGCACCTCATTTTCCCCTGTGTCCCCTTCCCCACACTATTCCTCTTTCTTTCTTCCTGGTAGCCTCCATATCCTCATAGAGGTTCCAGCTCCTGGTTGGGAAATACCTAGGGTTGCCAGCCTCCAGGTGGGGCCTGGGGATCTCCCACTTTTACGACTGATCTCCAGCTGACAGAGATCAGCTCCCCTGGAGAAAATGGCTGCTTTGAAGGGTGGACTCTGTGGCATTGTACCATGCTGAGGCCCCTTCCCTCCCCAAACCCCAACATTTCCTGGATCTATCCCCAAAATCTCCAGGTATTTTCCAACCCAGACCTGGCAACGCTAGAAATACCTGGAGATTTGGTGGGTGGAGCCTAAGGGGAGGGGAGTTTGGGGAGGGGAGGGACATGAATGGGGTATAATTTGATAGAGTCCACCTTCCAAAGCAGCCATTTTCTCCAGATGAACTGATCTCTATCACCAGAAGATCAGTTATAATCCCAGGAGATCACCAGCCAACACCTGGAGGTTGGCAACCCTGTATCCTCACCTTTCCCTGCTTCCTTCTCTCCTTCGCACCCATCAACCAGCCTACCTTTTATCTGCCCTCCAACTTCAGCTATATTTCTTATTTCAATTATACCCCACTTTTATCCCAATGGGATCCCAAAGCAGCTTACACAATTCTTCTTCCCTGTATTTTATGTTCTCAACAACCCAGTAATGTAGGTTAGGCTGAAAATGTGTAACTGGCCAAAGGTCACCCAACACCCTTCCATGGCAGAATGGGGATTTGAACCTGGGTCTCCCAGATGGTTATCTGAAATTCTAAGCACTACACCGCACTGGCTTTTGTGGGGGGTGCTGCTATTAATAGGCTTGCCAAGTCCCCCCAGGGGGTGGGGAAACCCCCGCTCCAGAGTATCATTTTCTGCCGCTGGCAGATCGGGCCCCGGGGGGAACCCCACCCCGACATGCACGTCACCCGGAAGTGACGTGACGACGCGGGGCACGTTGGGGGCAGGGCCACGGTCATCCGAGGGAAAACTCTATGGTTTTCTTTCGGATGGTCGTGGCCCCACCCCCAGTGTGCCCCGTGTCGTCACGTCACTTCCGGGCGACCTGTGTGCAGTGCGCGTGTGCTTCACGCGCGCGCACTCCAGATGCAACCCAGGAGTCCCCCGCTCCAGGTAAGAAAGCACTTGGCAACCCTAGCTATTAATCAGTAGCAAGCAGACAGACCTGGGTGAGTCATGCAAGCTGGATGATACCAAGTTGTCCAGCCCTGATGAGTATTCCTTCAAAAGCCAAAACATCCCTGGAAAGTACCCCTCTTTCCTTCCACATTTTACTGGCAGAAACCAATGCCTGAAGAGCTGCAATATTGTTTTATTGCTTAGCAACAGCCATTGAAGTCCTTTGTTTCTCAAAGCTATAGGAGATTTGGGGGGGTGTTTAACTCTCCCCTCCAATGTGTGTGTATATATATTTTTGGATTTCATATTTTTCTGCAAACCTGGGCCAGTTTTCAGGTTTGTAGAAAGATCAGTAGTGTCTATTCACAGCTGCAGTTTCTGAATGTAAGTATCCACATATTCGGCCACGCTGAGAATTGGATATAGTGATATTTACTTAATAACTAGAGGAAGAGAGAGAGACAGAATTATTGTTGGTTGTAATTATTTCTGAATGTGATGTTTTACCTCTTGAATCAATGAACCACTTTCCCTTCTTTATCTCTATGCTATCATTTATACAGTCAACTAACAACAGTGACAGCTGAAGGCATCAATATTCCTGTTTGTATTGTTTATAATATTAGTCTAATTAGCAACATCATTCATAATAACTAGGCCTAGCATCAAACAGTGACATTTATGCCATTATGCAACAATTAGAGCATAATGCGGCACTAAACAAAACATGAACAGAGCTATTTATAAATGATTGGCTGAACATACTGGTTTGACTCTAGTCATGAGTATTTTCATAACACCTTATTTATAGACATTCAGTATCTGGTGTCAACTTCCTTTATGAATGTTACCAGTTGGAAAAGTAAGAAATTATTTTAATGGGCTTCTTTTAATATCTAGAATGAGCTGATTTAATTTTGAGACATAGACAAGCTCAATTAACCATGATCTCAGTTACATTCTGCCTGTTATGCATGAAGGTTTAATTTCACTGATGTTTATATGATAGACTGTAAATATATAAGTCCCTGACCAAGTTATTGACTCTGGAAAAAGATACTAGGTATCCACCAGGACTTCACAGATAAAGACCAGTCCTTTTGTAATGCTGTCTTTTCACACCAAGTATCACTGCTTCAGTGTTCTCCACTTCCCTAACAATTATCTTTCTTTGATCATCCTTCTGTGTATTCATTTATATTGAGATAAACTGCTCTGCACTGATTTCTGCAATTTCTGTAGCTATTGTTGTGATAGCTGTGGCTGCACTTATTTCCAGTTCCCAACACTAGAAGGCTGAAATCCTGTGCAAAGTCAAAATATATGGATTGCTTGTTTGTTATGGATAATCAATGCCAAAATTGTTCCTTTTCCTACTCTGATTTTCACCTTTTTCTTATCTTGTATAGCCAATAAAGTTAAATCAGAATTTCAGAACTCTCTATTCTTCTTACTTCTTGATTACTGTTTTCACAATCAGAGTCATAAACGGCAGAACTCTCTCTTCTTCCTTCCTAAGTATTGTACCCAACCATGTTCATATATACACAGACAAAAATATTCCAAAACACAGACCAAGTGTGCTCCTCTGAATGCTGTGCACATGTACCCCGTTTTTCCAGAATGGCATCTTTACAGAGCCCCCAAATCCTCTTTCCAGGTATATAGCACTTAAGTGAGGAGTGCATTCGTGCATATAAACTGATCTTTATATTTCTCTTCTTTACAAATACTGCCTATCATAAGGGGATTAGGTACATGACACAAGTTCCTCAAGAGACAGGAGTGTTTTCCTAGCTACAGAGATTTAGAGCTGAACAATAAAAAAGCCAGCAATATATAATATTCACCACATACACATGTATTCAGGCTAAAATGTTAACCAGAGTCACTCCTACCCCCTGGTATGCCCTTGCCTTTCTCAAAGTGATATGAAATGTGTCATACGATTAATTCTATGCATTCATTAGTTTCTCATTTACTTATTATACAGGCTAGTATTTTGAACAAAATTGGGTATCAATTTTCCCCAAAATTCTTTCCTTCAGCATTACTTAAGTCAGAAAGAACATGGTTAATATTTTTCACTCCTTTTAATGTAATGTTTTGTTTACTAGTGTATTATTTTGCAGCATTTATTTTCCCTAAAGTAGTTATTCCTCTCTTTCTGTGGTCTAAACCAATATTTTCAACTGCTAAAAGGAATTTAGATGACTGTTTGTATAATGTTCAAAAAATGGCTGAATACTAATAAAACGAGTCTCTGTGGTATCTGAATTATTTGACATTGCAGTACCTGAGGGAGCATACATTATCTTGTTCACTTCTAAAACTTAATTGTTCTTTATGTTTTGAAACTTCAAGGAACAAATTGGCTATAGTCAGAGTGGATCACAGATTTTATAATCTGAATTTATTATATTGCAACACTCACAGTATTCCATTTAGAACAAAGTTCGAATCCAGTGGCACCTTTAAGACCAACAAAGTTTTATTCAAGGTATGAACTTTTGTGTGCATATACACTTCCCCAGATACACTGAAATGGAAGTTATCAGTCCATACATATTAGAGGGTGAACAGCAAATTAGCATACAACATAATGAAGATGTTTTAACAGATGTGAGAATCAAACAGGAATAACAAGCTATTTTTATATGGTCACCATTTGTTTGGATTTAATTCCAGGGGAAAACACAGTGAAGCAAATAAACATGTCAGAACTGGAGACTGATGTGTATATGTATCCTTATTAATTGTGGGATGCTAAGAGTATTTAACTGAAACCCTGTTGTTGCACTCTATCCTTCTCCTCTCAAGCCTGGAGGTAACTAACAGCATCCTATTCTTTGAGGTGCAGATTTGAAGGTAAACGAAGAAGGGGGCAGAAAGGATGAGATGGTTAGACAATGTTATCGATGCAATGAACATGAAATTAAGCAAACTCTGAAGGATGACGGAAGACAGGAGGGCTTGGAGTGATGTGGTCCATGGGGTCATGAAGAGTCAGACTCGACTGTGCGACTGAACAACAACAACAACATTATGCCTCCTCTGTCACCAGACCAGAGGAATACATTTCTCTGTATTACAACACTCAGAACAACCCCCCAGGACTTAACAAGGATATTATAAATGACATTACATTTTAATATTCATTGCATTGCATTACAATCACTATTCCAATCTATAATTCCAAATAAAGAATACACTAAAATAAAGGGGATGTATAGCCCTTCTTGATGAGAACACAGATGTAAGGACTGAATGAGTTTAGCACTACATGTGCTAAACTCATTCAGTCCTTACATCTGTGTTCTCATCAAGAAGGGCTATACATCCCCTTTATTTTAGTGTATTTTTAAATTTGGAATAATAGATTGGAATAGTGATTGTAATGTAATGCAATGAATATTAAAATGTAATGTCATTTAGAATGGTAGGCTGAAATGTATTCCTCGAGTCTGGTGACAAAGGAGACATAACACTGCACCTCAAACAACAGGATGCTGTTAGTTATCTTCAGGCTTAAGAGGAGACTACAAAACTTTCAGATGATAATCAATAATGAAGATAAAAACCCCATGCAAAGTACTTTCCTTAAAGCAAACGGTTCCAAAATCTTGAATGAATTCCTTCTTGCAACCTTGATGTCTTCACCTACATATCTATTTCTAAAGTATGGGCAGATTTGTGGATACCTAAATCCATGGATTGGTCTCACACTGAAAGAAAGATTTTTCTCCAAACTTGGGGTGTGCATAAAAATCCTAAAAGTTGCAAAACTTATATAGGGGGGCTGTAGATTTTCCGGGTTGTATGGTCATGGTCTTGGCATTGTAGGACCTGATGTTTTGCCAGTAGCTGTGACTGGCATCCTCAGAGGTATAACACAGAAAGATGGAGTACTCTCTGTTTCTAGGTGAGAGACACAGAGAGTATTCCATCTTTCTGTATTATACTTCTGAGGATGCCAGTCACAGCTACTGGCAAAACATCAGGTCCTACAATGCCAAGACCATGGCCATACAACCCGGAAAATCTACAACAGCTAATGAACTCCAGCCATGAAAGCCTTCGACAACATATATTGGGGGGGGGTTAAACCTCCCCAAAACACCACATTATATCTGAATATGTGCAGATTATTTGCATGAGCTGGCAATGTGGTGGCTCTAGAGGGCTCCGCCAGCTGTTGGGGGGGGGAAACAGATGGGCAGCCGGAAGCACTGTTGACACCACTGTTGTGAGGGGGATGAAGCTGGTAGGCAGGAGAGACTCCGTCACTGCTGGTCCTGTGGGAGGGAGGAAGCAGGCAGGTGAGAGAGCTACTGCTGCTGTTGTGTGTGTGTGGGGGGGGAGGAAGTGGACAGGCAGGGGAGCCTCAGCCACTGCCACTGTGGGGGGGGGGGGAAGCAGGTGGGTGGCTGGCTGGAAGAGTGATGGGGGGCAGAAAGAGAATATGGTTGCCAGGTCCCAATGGCGCACCGGCATAGGGTGGGAGAGACCTTTCCATGAGTGGGGAGGAGCACCCCGACACACCTATGTCAACCAGAAGTGATGTAGGCACAGGGGTGACACTCTGATTTTTGAGCAAGACTCTTTGGTAAAATCAACATCAAACCACAGAGTTTTGCCCAAAAGCCAGAACGTCACCCCCCTGATGTTGCTGACATCACTTCTGAGTGATGCAGGCATGTCATGTGCTGGGTTGCTGTTTGGAGAGATGGGTGGAATTCCCTCCCACCGGCCAGCTGGGTGGTGACGGGCAGGAGCCTGCAGAAACAGGGGACTGCCTGCCCCCACGGGGCAATTGGCAGCCCTTAAAGACAAAGTGATGGAGGGGGTCAGAAAGAGAACAGTGTTGGGGTGGGGTGCAGAAAGAAAGAGAGATTGATGAGATGGGGGCAAAAACAGAAAGAGTGAATAGGCATGGGGAAAGAGAAAGAAAAAGGGTGGTGAGAGGGAGAAAGAGTGAAAGACTGCTAGACATAGGGGGAGAGGGGAGAAAACGAAGGTGGGGGCAAGTGGGATAGCTGCTCCTGCAATCTTCTTGTGCTTCACTTGTATCTTCTAAAGCACAGACATTCAATAAACAGTAGCTCATCATCAACAATATAAAAGAATGATTAAAAGAGGGTGGGAGACTACAACTCCAGAAGCCGAACAAAGGGTAGCATTACTGATGTCAGTTTAGAATGTGAATGTTTGTCTTTGAGTCAAACATGTTAATCAGATACATTTTACACTGCAATAGGATCGTACTGCTTGTCCCTCAGTTTAAACAAGTAGGGATGAATAGAGTGCTTCAGCTGTGTTGATTTAGAATTCATTCCATTTCTAATCCAGGGTTTTTGCTCCAATGATCTGTCAAATTTTGTGAAACTTTGAAGATTAAAAAGAGAAATCTCCTTTCCATTACCCTGGCATCTGTGAGGACCACAGACAAAAAAGGAAAATGGTTTCAAGTCCCAGGAGTATACATTTCTGCAAGCCTGAGAATTAGGAATCCTGGGAAAACTTATCCACATGTTGCAGTATGAAAATGACAACAATGTTACAGAAGGCTTTTCAAAATTAGCACTTTATTTGCCAAAATATTTTAAAAACTAAACACATAAGATGTTTTTGTATTTAATTATGAGAGGGTTTCTATTTTTGTTTTGTTTCTATGGCAAGGAAGAGTGTAACTATGTACTACAGTACCACAGAGACAAAAAAAATAGTGCTAAATAGGGAAAAAAACAATAACAGCTATTTTTGAAGAAATTCCTATTATGGTATTTTGCATACTTTTGCTGTTTTGTGCCATAGAAACAAGTAAATTAGAAATCCTTCCAAAATTAGCATTTTGCTTGCTAAAAAAACAACCTAAAAAGAAAATTAGAAGATTGTGTTGGATACAAATTACTGTCACCATAAGGCATGAAACTCAGCAGTACATAGAGGTACTGTAGACTAATAAGCTTCAACAAAGAAAGAAGAAAAGAGTGTCATCCTGGATTGTTCCAGAATCATATAACAGCACTGCTAGCTTGAGCAACTATTCCCAACTGCTATTGTCTGGAAAGCCCAAGACCTGGACAGTCCAGTTTTCCTGTGCAGCACTCAGGAGATCCAAAAGAGGGGATGGAGTTCACCTTGAGTACACTGGGGGTATCCAGGGAATTATCAAGAGGTACAATAGGGAACTACAGTTGGATTGCATGATCAAGGTGAAGGTACTGTTATCCACTATAATTCTGGAAGAGTCCAGGATGGTCCTTATGCTGAGGAGATGAGTGCAGTGGGGCACAGGTGGAGGTGAGACCTACATATCATGTCAGGAACTGAAGGGATCACAAAGGGACAATGGGAGGGCAAGTGCCTGGCAGGTGACAGAAGGTAGTATTCAGTGGAAATAGCCAAATCTATGAAGAAATTATATACCTTATGCTCAATGCTGGAAGCAAGAAAAAGTACCCGAATTATGGGTACTTTTCATGGCAGAAATGGATAAAATGACAAGAAAATTAAATAACAAAGAAGATGAGGAATTTTTTGCAGATTGGAAGGACTTTAAAGACTATATTGAGAAACACTAGGATGTCAAGAATAATTTGTTTTGCTTTAATAATTATTAAGAATAGATTATAGATATGTCAGAATGAAATGGTTATAGAATAGGTTACCTATAAGGTTGAAAATTAAGATAAAGGTAGTAAAAGAAACTATGAACTTTTAAGTATGGTTAAAGGGAAGGGAAAAGAATAAGAGAATGAGATATGGTGGGGGTGGGAGCGCTGCGGGAAGCCTGAAGCAGGGGAGGGAGGGTGAATTGGATAAGGGATGTATTTAAAAAGGTGAAATGGCTTAATTTTGGACATGTTGTTATATTCTGATAATAAAATTGTGTTTTTTTTAAAAAAAGAAATTATATACCTCTCATATTTTTGTTGCTCTCCTACCCACTAAAAGAGGATAGCGTGGAGGCAACAACCATATGGACTGATGACTCCTACACTGTGGTCTAGGCACTACATGGAGCTGTGCATGATCATTCCCAGGTTTTGAGGCTGTCAGCAGATCAGGGTGTCTGTTGTGGGGAGAGGAAGGGAAGGTGATTGTAAGTTGCTCTGAGACTCCAAGTGAAGAGCAGGGTATAAATCCAACTCCTCCTCCTTCTCTTTGTGAGTGATCACATGGGGCTCATAAGGTGTCAGAATTGGGTTTTAGTTTTCAGAAGGTGATGATAGGGGACTGGAGCTCAGCCCCTTGGTCTTTGCAGTCCTGCAATGTCCCATCTTGTGAAGGGGAAAAAGGGGGAAATGTGAATGAGCCATAGTGAAGGTCAACAAAAGAACTGAGGGGAATATTTGACCCAGTGATGAGCCAGCACTGTTACCTGTATTTTTAGTTGAAGTGTCCAATAATCTGCATTCTCCACCTCATTGGGGGAACTAACCTAAACTAACCTTTAACACATATCTTTTTTTCTTATACTATAGCAGTCAGCAATTCATATTGCATACCGTAGATAAGGTAGTGATATTCTTAAAAATATGTTAAGAAGGAAGTATAGATTGCTTTTCTATTGGTTTACAGTTAGTGTAGAGCTGAATAGGCATGCATTGATTGGTTATGTGTTACTGCTTCCTTTTTATGTAAAACTTGCTGTAAGTGCTGAAGATGAACAATGTAACAGTGTCAGCATCTTGAACTTTCTTAGGAATAGATGCTTTCCTTAATGATGGTCAATCAATAAAGAAAACCGTTTCTATTCTGGTTGTTAGTAGTGATTTGGAGCCTTTTGTTGAACCCAGCTAAAACTTGTAATTTCCCCATCACTTGTCCCCTGTTTCCTAACATCTACATGTCACTACTGGATTAGGTCATCTGAAAATATGGGCTGGGTTGCCACCACCAATATTCAGATGACACTCAGTTCTATTTGGAACTTCCAGCTGATCCTAGGAGGGCTGTAGAAATCCTGAATTGATGCCTCAAGGCAGTTTTGGAGTGAATGTAGGCCAATACACTGACATTTAGGACAGAAGTGCTACTGGTGAGTGGAAGATCTGACTCAGGATTTAAGGTGTCACCCATTCTTGATGGGGTTGCACTCCCCTTGAACTCTGCACTTGGGGGGGGGGGTGCTCCTGGACCCAGACCTCCTCTTGGATAAGCAGGTGGCAGCTGTGGCCAAGACTGCCTTTTACCAGCTCTGACTGGTAAATCCATGCGATCCATGCGACGGTCAACTGCCTTTGTCGCTGATTCGGAGGCTGCAGCTAGTGCAGAATGCGGCGGCCAGGCTGGTTGCTGGCGTCTCGAAATGGGATCACATCCAGCCTGTGCTCAAAGCGCTGCACTGGCTGCCTATAGCATACCGGATTCGCTTCAAAGTGCTGGTGCTTACCTTTAAAGCCCTACATGGCCAGGGTCCAGCATACCTGAGGGACCGCCTTGCCCCACATAGATCCCAAAGAGCATTTCGGTCGGGGTCACTACATCGCCTTGCGATCCCGGGCCCGAAAGAGGCCAGGCTTGCGGCCACTAGGGCCCGGTCCTTTTCGGTGGCGGCTCCTATCTGGTGGAATGAGCTCCCAGAGGAGATCAGGGCCCTGCTGGACCTATTGCAGTTCCGCAGGGCCTGCAAGATGGAGCTCTTCCGCCAGGCTTTCGAATAGTAGCCGCCACCACCACTACCACCAATGGGGACCGTTTTACAGCACCGCCGGAGGTCAAGTGGCAAATAACATCAGGAGGCCACAGTAACCTCCCCTGGAATGAAAGGGTATGTGCAATATGGAGAGAGGGTCTCAGTCACGCAGGATCCTTGGGCGTGGCCCATGTATTAATTGTTTTAAACTGTTTGTATTGCATTTTATTGCACTGTGTGCCATATTGTTGTAAGCCGCCCTGAGCCCGCTCGCGGGGAGGGCGGGGTATAAATAAAATTAAATTAAAAAATAAATAAATAAACAACCAGCTGCCACCTTTGCTGGGCAGGAAAGATCTAGCCACTGCCCTTGTTATATCTAGTTTAGATTCTTGCAATACACTCTGTGAAATATGTTCTATGTGTTGCTGCCCTTGAAAAGTGTTCAGAAACTTCAATTGGTGCAGAATGCTACAGCCAGAATGTTGACTGGAGTGGGTTGTAGGGACCATATCACTCTTATCTTGGCTCACTTACACTGGCTTCAAGTTTGTTTCTGGATACAATTCAAGCTGCTGGCATTGGCATTTAAAGCCGCATATGGTTTAAGACCAACATATGGTTTAAGACCAACATACTTGAAGGCTGGGTGGCTTGCCTGCCTGGTGCGAAGGTAGTGGACATTACACATGTTTTAGATAGGCTGGTAGATAGTGCTGGGGAGGAGCCAGTTGTCATGGTGCATGTCGGCACCAACGATGTGGGGAAATGCAGTCGTGAGGTCCTGGAGGAGAAATTTAGGCTGCTGGGCAGGAAACATAGGTCCAGGACCTCAAAGGTAGCTTTCTCAGAAGTGCTACCTGTTCCATGCATAGGACTGGAGAGACAGGCACAGATCAGGAGTCTCAATGCATGGATAAGGCGATGGTGTAGGGGGGGGAGGGTTCAAGTTTGTTAGGCATTGGGATGCTTTTTGGAACAAGAGGGAGCTGTACAGGCGAGACGGTCTCCATTTGTCCCGAGAAGGAACCAGGCTGCTGGCGCTTAAAATCAAAAAGGTGGCAGAGCAGTTTTTAAACTGAATATTGGGGGAAAGCCGACAGGAGATGAAAAGTCTCTGGTTGGGGTTGGCTCATCTCAGAGAGATGA
>NW_015163111.1:648818-669230 GCF_001447785.1 Gekko japonicus | reverse complement strand
TGGCTGCAATAAAAAAGGCCAATGCTATGCTGGGGATTATTAGGAAGGGTATTGAAAACAGATCAGTCAATATCATAATGCCCCTATATAAATCAATGGTGAGACCTCATTTGGAATACTGAGTGGAGTTCTGGTCACCACACCTTAAAAAGGATATTATAGCTTTGGAAAAAGTGCAGAAAAGGGCAACTCGAATGATAAAAGGGTTGGAACACTTTCCCTATGAGGGCTCTTTAACTTGGAGAAACGACGACTGAGGGGTGACATGATTGAGGTTTATAAGATTATGCATGGGATAGAGCAGGTAGAGAAAGAGGTACTTTTCTCCCTTTCGCACAATACAAGAACTCGTGGGCACTCAATGAAATTGCTGAGTGATCGGGTTAGAACGGATAAAAGGAAGTACTTCTTCACCCAAAGAGTGATTAACACATGGAATTCACAAGGTATAGATAGGGGCTCTGGGGCAAGTGATGCTCTGTCTTCTTGGTGCTTGGGGGGCAACTGTGAGAGGGCTTATAATGTCCTGGCCCCACAGTTGGACCTCCTGATGAAACCTGGTATTTTTGGCCACTTGTGACAAAGTTTTGGACTGGATGGGCCCTTGGCTTGATCCAAAATTGGAGTCTCTTATGTTCTTATGTTCAATCCCATAGCAAGGATTTTTGGGTTGTGGAGCAAAATGGGGCTGCCACTATTTTCCATAATGAAGGGGGGGTGCACCTCTCTCCGTCCCCTCCTGCAAGATTTAAAGGACACTTCAGCTGAACAGCGAGGAGCAAATGGCCCACTCATCACCTGGAGGGCCCTTTAAATCTTGCAGGAGGGAGAGAGGCACCCCACCCCCACTTCTTCTCAATAGTATTTAAAGAATCCCTTTAAATGATTTTGGGCAGAAGCAGTGGGGGCTTTTGAGAAGCAGGTCCCCTTTAAAGAAAGGAGCTGTTCCTTTAAGGAAGGGGCAGAGCCACCAGTTGCCCCACCATAGCTACAGGCTAGCCTACTCCCTTATGAACCTACTCTCTTATGAACCTACCCAAGCCATTGAGATCATCTTCAGATGTCCTTCATCAGGTATTCCCACCTTCTGAGATTAGGTGGGTGACAACCTGGCAGAGGGTCTTCTTACTACTCTCTAAATATCACCCCAGGGAGATTCGCCTGTCCCCTTCTGTTGTTTTTTTCTTCCCGCAGGCAAAGAGTTTTTTGTTTTGATTCCACAGTGATCCTTCCTTCCTTCCTAATATTTTCACTGTTGTTTTTATCTTTTGTCTTATTTTAAGGTCTTGTTTTAACTTGTTTTAAACTTGTTTGTTTTGGTTTTAATGACTTTTAAAGTGAGACTTTAATTTGTATGTTCCAATTAGTTAGCCGCCTTGGTAGCCCTATGAGGGCAGAAAGGTAGGATAAAAATCTTGTTAATAAATAATCTGGCCTATATTATTAGATATCAAAAGACTTGTATTCCAGATCCTTTATCATGGTCACCCTCCCCTGGCAGCTAATGAGGTTTGTGCCACTAGTACAGAGCTTATCCTCTTTAATGAAAGACATTATGTTCAGTACAGAGCCCTCATTGCTATTAATATATGACATAAGGTTTTATCGTGATACAGATTTTTCATGAACATTGAGATAAACCTTAAGATACGAGGTTGATAAATTCTGCTTTCACCTGTGCTTTGTTGTTGTTCAGTCACACAGTAGAGTACGACTCTTCGCGACCCCATGGACCACATCACACCAGGCCCTCCTGTCTTCCGTCATGCTTCGGAGTTTGCTTAATTAGTTTGGTCATATTCTACGTAGATCAAAGGTCCATTTTATAAATGGCATTTTGCTTGCATAGAATTTCTCACACAGAGACACACAGCCTCCACGATGTGCATACTGAAAATGTGCTTACTTAGCTTTAACCATCACCTAAGTAGTCAGTTAGGCTTTCTACCTATACATGGTCTATGATATATGATCTAAATGAAAAAGTTAAAGAAGTGTATTGCTGAATTGTTAAGAATGTTTCTGGGGAATTCCCCAAACAAATGCAGTGTGATAGTATATAGAAATTAATGGCTGCTAAGATGCCTCTGGCAGCTACCAGCAATATCTGTGTTGCTGGCTTGAGATACATAAACCACAGTGTGCTCCTTGGCAAAATGTCATTGGTTTGCCAATGTATTATAAACCAATAAAACTCACTTGTGCAATCTTGATGAGACTGGGTGTATGCCTGGCTGAGTGACAACTTCCACATTAAAAAGAACCATTGATTTCCCCTTCACCCATGCAATCTGATCAGAGCTATCAAAGGATAGCAAACAGAGCCACTGCACAATAGCCATTTCCACACCTGGATCAGAGGGCAAGAGGGAAAACAAAATCTCTTGCTTACTTCCAAAACTCCATTGTGCCAGTGGAGTCCTTAACTGCTCAGCTCAGAACGGTGCAATGGGCAGGGAAGAAAGGTTAACCATTCTTGGTCAAATCCTCTGAGAGAGGGAATGCTTGCAGCACTGGAATAGCTTAAAGAGTAATTAAAAGCACCTCTAAGGGATCAGGGGCCAGCTTGTATTCTTGATCGACTCCCCTTTGCCTGCTTCTTGCCGGCTTTCACTTACAGCAAATGAAATGACTTTAGGTGATAAAAGGGAGAGGTTTAACAAGCAATGTATAGGCCATTAGATTGTCTAAATACTGCCAGAGTATTATTGCGTCTTTATTTCATGAGTTATGGTGTCTTTATTTCATTATGGTTTTCTTTATTTTGTGCATTCACAGTGTTGTAAATTAAATGCTTTACACTTCTAAACAAGATGACATTTACTGGGAATTTTTCATAAGAGGACAGAGCTTGACAAGTTGCTTTGTTTTTACAAAAGGCACATGGCTCTCTCAGCCCCACCTACCTCACAGAGTATCTGTTGTGGGGAGAGGGAGGGAAGGTGATTGTAAGCCACTCTGAGACTCCAAGTGCAGGGCTGGTATAAATCCAACTCTTCTTCTTCTCCTCCTCCTCCAATTTTTCTGCCTAGACTTTTAGACTTATATCCCCCATTCCCTCATTCATCTCCCTTTTTATCTTGAAGTATCCCAGTCAAGTCCACTCCCTGTCTCCTTTGTTTGGCTCATAAATAGGTGCTTCCTGCTCCAAAAGGCCTTTATACACAAGAAAGCTACTCTTTATGTGAAGACCTCCTTCTTGCTCATGGAGAGGGACCTGGCCACCAACAGTCTTCAAAACAGTCTTGCATCTCATGGGTCTTATTCCAATCCTTCCTTCTATGTTGGAGGTTGCCTCTGAATATCATACCAGCTCTTCTCCAAATTCAGGAACAGCAGCAAAACAGGAGCAATACTTAAGAGAGGCAGGAACCAGAAAACATGGAAATATGTTATAAAACCATCCCAAACTGTTAGAGTAAAATCGAACACTGGACAAAGTTTGAAGGCTCTAATGTTTGACACCTTATTGTAGTAACTCAGATCTGCTCTATCGGATTTCAGAAAATTTAAATAACAAAGCAGAACTACTAAATATCGGCTCAGAATGCTTAAGTTATGAACTCTGTCAACTGGCAAGTAATTAACTTAAAAGCCTTTAATTGAGACTGTAATAATATAGTGCCAAATTTTCTTAGGTTAATCGCATGAAGCACTGTGAAATCTAAATATCCTTAATTATAGCAATTGTTCTATGAATTGCTCCATTTTGCAATCCCATGACACTTTCAAAGGCTTACATTTCTTTATAGTAGCTAACTGCTCATCTTTAAAGGAAGATTTATGCAGCAAAGCAGAGGAGAGGATTTGAACTGGGTGGTGATACACATACTACAAAAAGGGTTTCTTTTCTTTTTTTTAAGAGGATGGCAAAATATTTTGAAATTTAAGCAGGGGAAAAATCCATTAAATTCAATACTTGATGAACAGAGCTGTTCCATAAAATGGAGTGAGAGACAATGCAACTTGGACTCTGTATGTAAAGACTTTCCTGCAGTTTTTGATGGGTCCCTGGGGCATTATACTGGTCCCCCAGTTTCATTCGATATCAACCCCAATGTGATGCCAGTCCGTATGAAAGCACGCAGAGTGGCGTTTTCCATGAAGTCAAGGATTGATGAGGAGCTGGACCACCTCATCGCACAGGGAGTGTTGGAGCCAGTGTCGCATGCAAGGTGGGAAATGCCCACTGTCACACCTGTTAAGCCCAATGGATTGGTGTGAATATGTGGAGACTACAAGAGCACAATAAACAGGGCTTTGCAGCAACACATATATCCAGTACCAGTCACATTTTGGCATCATTGGCCAGGGGCAAGATTTTCACCAAACTTGATCTAGCGCAGGCATACCAGCAACTGCCTGTCACCCCAGAGATGGCGGAAGCCCAAACGATCATCACACATCGAGGGGCTTTCAAAGTCAACTGCCTCCAATTCAGGGTAAGTGTGGCCCCAGGACTTTTCCAAGACCTTATGTAAGGCCTCCTACGATCTATACCCGGCGTTGTTCCATACTTCGATGATGTCTTGATAGCTGGCGAATCCAGCGAGGAACTGGCCGCATGCTTTTGACAGGTCTTGCAATGATTCCAGGAGGCAGGGCTCAAGGTGAAACATGAAAAATGCCAGATCGGAGTGCCCCAAGTTGAATTCTTAGGATTCCTCATTGATGCAGATACTTCACTCAGAACTAGTTACATTATGGAATTCATTGCTAGCGGCTGTAGTGATGGTGACTAGCTTAAATGGCTTTTAAAGGGTATTAGATTCATGGACACGTGGGGAGGAAACTGAAAGGAAAAGTAGAAAGGGTCAAAACAATTGGGGAAGCTTGGGATCTATTTAAAACTACGATCCTAGAAGCTCAAAAAATATATATTCCGCAGGTTAGGAAAGGCACAAAAAGTTATAGGAAAAAGCCTGCATGGTTAACAAACAGAGTAATGGAGGCTGTAAAAAGAAAAAAGAATTCCTTTAAGCAGTGGAAAGCTAGTCACAGTGAGGCTGATAAAACGGAACACAGGCTATGGCAAATAAAATGCAAGTCTGAGGTCAGGCAGGCAAAAAGGGAACATGAGGAGCATATAGCAAAAAACGTAAAAACCAACAATAAAACTTTCTTCAAATACATTAGAAACAGGAAACCAGCCAGGGAGGCAGTGGGGCCCTTGGACGACCAAGGGGTAAAAGGAGTATTGAAGGATGATAGGGAAATGGCTGAGAAGCTAAATGCATTTTTTGCCTCCGTCTTCACTGTGGAAGATGAGAAGTGCTTGCCCACTCCAGAACCACTGATTTCAGGAGGGGTGTTGAAAGACCTGAGTCAGATTGAGGTGACGAGAGAGGAGGTCCTAAAACTGATAGACAACTTAAAAACTGAAAAATCACCAGGCCCAGATGGCATACATCCGAGAGTTCTGAAAGAACTCAAATGTGAACTTGTAGATCTCCTGACAAAGATATGTAATCTTTCCTTAAAATCTGCCTCCATTCCTGAGGATTGGAAGGTAGCTAATGTCACTCCCATCTTTAAAAAGGGTTCCAGAGGAGATCCGGGAAATTACAGGCCAGTCAGTCTGACGTCGATACCGGGTAAATTGGTGGAAACCATTATTAAGGAAAGAATTAGTAGGCACATAGATGAACAAAACCTATTGAGGCAGACTCAGCACGGTTTCTGTAAGGGAAGATCTTGTCTCACTAACCTGTTAGTGTTCTTTGAGGGGGTGAACAAACATGTGGACAAGGGGGATCCAATAGATATTATTTACCTTGACTTCCAGAAAGCTTTTGATAAAGTTCCTCATCAAAGGCTCCTAAGTAAGCTCAAAAATCATGGGATAGAAGGACAAGTCCTTTTATGGATCAAAAACTGGCTAGTTCATAGAAAACAGAGAGTGAGTGTAGGTGGGCAATTTTCTCAGTGGAGGGTGGTAAGCAGTGGGGTACCGCAGGGATCAGTACTTGGTCCACTGCTTTTTAACTTGTTCATTAATGATTTGGAGATGGGAGTAAGCAGTGAAGTGGCTAAATTTGCGGATGATACAAAGTTGTTCAGGGTGGTGAAAACCAGTGAGGATTGTGAGGCACTCCAAGGGGATCTGTCAAGGATGGGCGAGTGGGCGTCAACATGGCAAATGGGGTTCAATGTGGCCAAGTGCAAGGTGATGCACATTGGAGCCAAAAATCCTAAATATAAATACACATTGATGGGGTCTGAACTGGCAGAGACTGAGCAAGAGAGAGATCTTGGAGTTGTAGTGGATAACTCACTGAAAATGTCGAGACAGTGTGTGACTGCAATAAAGAAGGCCAATGCTATGCTGGGGATTATTAGGAAGGGTATTGAAAACAGATCAGCCAATATAATAATGCCCCTATATAAATCAATGGTGAGACCTCATTTGGAATACTGTGTGCAGTTCTGGGCACCACACCTTAAAAAGGATATTATAGCTTTGGAAAAAGTGCAGAAAAGGGCAACTCGAATGATAAAAGGGTTGGAACACTTTCCCTATGAGGAAAGGTTAAAGCGCTTAGGGCTCTTTAGCTTGGAGAAAAGACGACTGAGGGGTGATCTTATGTTCTTATGGAGGACTGGTCTGTCAATGACTATTGGCCATGTTGACTTAAGTGGAGTCTTGCTTATTCACCAAGACGAGTAGCCATTGACAGACCTGTGCAGAGGTGGTAAATTCTTATGTTCTTATGGAGGACTGGTCTGTCAATGACTATTGGCCATGTTGACTTAAGTGGAGTCTTGCTTATTCACCAAGACGAGTAGCCATTGACAGACCTGTGCAGAGGTGGTAAACCTGAAAATCAGGGTTAGGAGCTAGCATTCGGTAACATTAAAGGTGGGGCTTGCCCTCTATGCCATGTTTACTGGTTTTCCAGGGCAACTGGTTGGCAATGTTTTTTAAAAGAATGCTAGACTAGATGCACCTCTCATCTAATCCAGCAGGGTACATTTTATGTTATTATGTAATAACAGTTCTTCCTTTTGTATTTTTCTGTTGCATCCCATATTAAACCTCCAGTTTAAGGAGTCACCCTCATGACTTCATAAACTCAGCTAGCAGAGAAGCAAGTTAGGGGGGAAAAGATCTCTAAGCCCCAGCTCTGATCCATGGGCATAAAAATAATGGCTATGATTTCTGTTAAAATTCATCTGAAATTCCCATTAGATGCTTACCATGACAAATCTGAGAGGAAAACCAATGATTTTATAACATATCAAGATATGATTGACAAACATGGGAAAATCAAATCTTGGCAAGTAATTAATTAAGAAGAGGAAAAGATACAATGGTTAACATAACTTCAACTTTCATCAAGGCTGAAAGAAGATGAACATCGAGAAGGAGATATATTAAGAAAATTAACTCTTAACTCAATTTGAAAAGATTATATTGAATAAAAAAGATCATCTTTTAGGACATTTTTATATACTCCTTTTGCAATACGATACAGAAACAGAACAAGTCAAGACATGTATGGTGAAATGGTCACAGGACTTTGGCAAGGAGATTTCATTTCAGCAATGGGAAAAGTTTTGGATGAAAGACATAAAATCCACAGCAAGTCAAGCACTTAAAACTGATATAAAGTGTTTTATTTCTGGTAAAGGTAAAGGTAAAGGTAAAGGTTCCCTTGCTCGAAAGCCAATCAAGTCCGACTCTAGGGTTGTGGTGCTCATCTCTGTTTCAAAGCCGAAGAGCCAGCACTGTCTGAAGACGTTTCCATGGTCATGTGGCCGGCATGACTAAACACCAAGGCGCATGGAACGCTGTTACCTTCCCACCGAAGTGGTCCCTATTTATCTACTTGCAATTTCTTGCTTTAGAACTGCTAGGTTGGCAGGAGCTGGAACTAGAGACAGGAGCTCACTTTGTCATGCGGCAACTCAGGCCTCGAACTGCTGAACTACCGACCTTCCACAGCCTGCAGTTCTGTGTCTTAACCACTTGAGCCACTGCAGCTCCATTTTTTGCTGGTACATTACCCCAAAAGACATTGAGAAGATTGATAAAAACTATAAAAGATGGTGTTGGAAGTGGAAAGAGATAGACGGTACTTTTTACCATATGTGGTGGCCTTGTAAAAAAAAACCTACCAAATGTTGGACGGAAATACATATTGATTTTATTTTAAAAAATCTGAATATTAAGAAGAAGAAAAGATTGGATTTATACCCCACCCTTCACTACCCAAAGGTATCTCAGAGCAGCTTGCAAACTCCTTTCCCTTCCCCTCCCCACAACATAAACCTTGTGAGGTAGGTGGGGCTTAGAGAGCTCTGACAGAAACTGCTCTTTTTCAAGAACAGCTCTTATCAGAGTTATGGCTTGCCTAAGGTCATCCAGCCAGGTGCAAGTGGAGGAGTGGGTAATCAAACCCGGTTCTCCCAGATTAGAGTTTGCGCACTTAACCACTACACCAAACTGGCTCTCATATCAAATTTGCCAAGTCACCAGAGACAATGTTATTAGGAATGTTACCAGTGAATGAATGAATTGTTCAGATACATGATAACAGCAGCAAGAGTAGTGTTTGCAGCCAAGTGGAAAATTGAGGGTTTCCCTTCTATTGAAAACTGGGTAGACAAGATGCAAAAATACAGTTATGGCAAAACTGACGAATTACATTAACCAAAGACTGAAATATGAATTTGAAAATAATTGGTGAGTTATATGACTATTATAATTAATGACTATTATAACTAATTTATCTAGTAATATATCTGAAAGGTTTAATAGTAAACGATAATACTGTAAGACAGTTTTAATATGAAATGAAAAGTGTAATACATTTTGTTTATTATTAAAAACTTATTTATTGTAACAAATTGCTGTATGAAATCTCATAAACATTTCTATGATGTAATCTATGTTACATAATAGATAAGATCAATAAGATAAAAATTAAAACATAAGTTTTTAAGTTAATAGGTCATATATATTTTAAGCTATACTCTTATGCCATTATACCATATATATCTTGTTAAGCATTTGTTAAGCTATTATATAATATACTTTATTACATATACATAAACATTTTGAAGAAGGAAGGTCCTTAAAATTTCCCTCATTATAGGGGGTTTTTGTAATTATATTTTTGATGTTTTTGCCCCCAAGCCAGAAATAATGAGGCAGACACAAATGTTGGGTTTAACTATAGGGGCACTTTATTAATTGACAACTTTAACTGGAACCAATGGCAAGGACAACACAGAATTGCTGTAGGGTCAAGGTCAGAGGTTGAGGACCCCTCCCTTACCTCTTCAATTGGGCGAGCCACCCTGCCCTGGGTGGGAGCCTGCCACAGGGGCTCCCACTGGGCTGGCTAGCCATTGCAAGACAACCCTATAACCCCATCCCCCAAAACCGCAAGGTTCAAAGAGAGGACCTAAACAGGGCCATCCCGAAGGCAGTCTGTTTTCCCCGCCCCATGCTGCAAGGCACAAAGATTGTACTTGCAGGACCTCTTCAACCCAAACGATGGGTGTCAGCTGGTGCTCACCGAACCACAATCTGTATACCGCATACCCACCTACCTTGATGAAAGTGACCAACCTAACTAACACAACTCACCCATAAAAACACCTGCACCACTGCTGCAGTGCAAGGTAGGCGAAAACACCCCCTCCCAGTGCCAATTAGGAATGGGTGAAAAATTCCTACCCGGCCCCGAAAAACCGGGCGACCAGCCAATGCCTGCACTATTAACAGAGCGGGTCGATGATCACACGGGACTGCTGAGGAGGAGAAGTGAAGCCAGGCTTTTCAGCCTTCGCAGCTGCGCCCCCTCCCAATGCCCATATGTAGCGCTTGTAGTGCCTAAATCCAGCCTGCCTCTTCCGGCTGGGTGGTAAAGGCGCTTCTCCAGCCCAACGGCCAGATCGGCCATGGGCTGTTTGAACCGTGTTCCCTTTAAAAAAATTAATCTGAAATTCAGCAGCCTCAGTTTTGTTCCTCATCATAAAGAAACCCATCTGAGCCACCAAGCTGCACAACTGAACATATGAAATCCCTCATCATTCCTAAGGAAGAGCTACAACAATCACAAGCATGGTGTGGGACCTTGTGGAGGCACCTGAGCTGAAGATAACTTGATATTTCAGCCCACTGCATATCCTCATTGTGTGTGGATAGTATTGAACTGGAATGAGGGCAACCTGGATTCAAACTCCTGTTCTCTCATAAAATTCATTATAAAGTTTGGGCAAGTTGCTGAGTTCCAGCTCAACCTACCTCACAGGGCTGTTATGACAATAAAATGCAATAACCACTCCATTTGTATGTATTATAGTGTAATATATGAAGATGCCTTAGGCTGGATCAAACTATGGATACCAAGTATTTTTAATCACTTTATTTAAGGGCCCTTCTTGTACTGCTGTCAGCTTTTCAGACTTGAAAAGAAGTAATTACTGAAGCCAAATGGACTTCCAGGTGAACTCTCTAAGCAATTCACTGCTGCATACATTATGAATTAGATACCATTTAGTAAACCAAAGGCATCCTAAGGCTGTAATATCCATATATTAAAAGTGCCCATAAGTGGACAGGTTGACTGAATAAAATGCAAATACATTCAGATTTTTTTCATCAGCCTCCAATCTAAGCCAAAATGCTTGTGATTAATCAAGCCTCTGTAATGCAAGCATGGTCAGAAATGAAGTGATAGAGGAAAAAGTGATAGAGGAATATTACTTGTAATGGACAATGTTTGGGCACACCACCACTTGAATAATAATTATTCAATGGTTTTGTATTTCTCTTAAGGGAGAGGGGCTTGGGATTCATGCTAGGCTTTTTTTTAGAAGCTCACCAAACTAGTCATGGCAGATAAGGGTACACATTACAACTCTGTAGTGCAGGCATGCACTTTTGATTGTACAAATATGGAGAGCAGTATTAACTGACAGTATAACAACAAAAGCATCAGTGTGTTGAAAATTACAACATATTCTTTAGTTGGGGACTAAGCGGATTATTGGTGTTTTGTTAGGATTTTTTCAAAAGAAATCTACTGTTGGAAAGCAGTTTAGTATTTATTAGCCAGTTTTATGGTATTTTGAATATTATCTATATTTATTTATTTTAAAAGATTATGCCCTTTCCACCCTATTAGAGTCCACAAGGCAGCAAATATAAAAATTAAAAATACAACTAAAATATAAAATAATTCAATTAAAACATATAAATAAACAATGCTAGAAGTATCCTCGAATGATTTTAAAGAAACTGTAATACTTTTTAAATATCCCATTCATACTTTACCTTTCTGGACATCAGAAATCTTGAAATTTCCTGAGCAAAACCCTGAATTTCCTTGCCTTTCAAAACAGTCTCCTTTAACAACCAACAACAAGCCGTTTATTTCCTTCCAATGCATGGAGACTTATTTGGAACTCCTCATGTTCTCTCATCTTATACATGAGATATCAAACTTCCAGAGTGTTACTTTCACTTTAGGATTAATATTCTCAGAATAACCACTGGATCCTAAATTATTTACTTATTAGTTCTGATTAAAACCAATTATTTACCACTTTTGTTTAAAATAAATATTCCATATAGCTTGCAAACATTCAAGAAACCATACAAAATCAATATAAAACAGCAATGAAAGATGGATGTAGACCATATCTTGCTAGTCTTATACAAAGACTGGAACTTTCGCATCTTCATTTGTTATCCAGGAAGATTTTCCCTAATGGAGGGTCTGATAAAAACTTCTAATATAGATACACACTTTCTGTCTTCAGCTATTACATCATGCCACCACAAATATTGCCTAATGACAGAAACAGTGCAATGTAGTGATAGTGACAATTTCAATTTTTTTAAAAAAAATGGTATGTGCAACAAAAATGTAGATGTCAACTGACAACCAGCCCTGTGCTTTCCAACATGTGGGAGAAAGTTGTCTAATCATGCAAAATGGGCACCTCCAGATTTGTTTAGACATATTCAAACAGCTCGATGAACAATTGGCTTCTGGCTCACAATGGGGGAGCAGGTTGTAAGCTGAACTGGTAGGTGCTTGAGTAAATAGATCATGTCATGTCAATAGACTTGCAGTCTGGGTTTGGTCTTCCTGGATCTCTGGACTCCAGTAAATTGTCCTCCCCTTTTCTGTAGCCCTGCTAAGTGTCCTATTCAAATTGACAGTATTTTCATCTCCAAGCCACCCTTCTCTCACCTTTGGCCAAAAAAGCCTGAAGTAGGGTAAGCAGCTTCAGATAGCAGTTTTCAGGTATCATGAAAGGATAGCAAATTCTCAGTTACTTAATCAACTAATGTATTTTCACAACATATGAATGTCCATGGTTTCTTTGACAAGTCAAAACATCATATGCCAGCCCTGCATACCAGGAACACTTTATAATACATTTTCCTGTGTATCATTTTCCAGGCAATTCATGAAATCATTTAAAAAAATCATTCTGAACGTAAACAAAATAAAATATCAATAATAAATAAATTTATGCTTACATTAATTGGCTTTTTTGGCTTTTTGAAGATTGTAGTTTTGTGTCACCATTTATCATTAGATCTGATCTCTTGACTGTTCTGAAGGATATCTGTGAAGCCACACAATATATAAATATTTATATGTATTGTAATCACCTAACAAGTAATTTAAGAGACAGCATGCTACAAATAGTTAATTGCACCTTTACATTTGCATTAATTGTACAGAACTGGTGAAAGACCAATGGTAATATTGGGAACAAATTATATGCTATGCAAATATATGCGTGCATTAAAAAGCTATAAGAATTTTTATCATTAGTGCTGTATCTTCATACTTGTTATATGAGTTCTGGTTTTAGACAGGGTATTATTCCCATTCACTCCTGAATAAAAAGGGGACTCAACCACCTTTTAGTACCTGTTTAACCCTTCTGTCCCTCTGTCTTCAAAACTGACACTGAAAGGAAGTGAACTCTTGTGCTGGAATGGAAGGCCAGCTGACTGCTCACTTCCTCATGCCCAATCCTGTGTCAATTCCAATTTGTTTCAGTGGAGACCTCAATTTTTCCTTTAATTATAATCCAAATTATCACTTGACAAATGCATTCGACGCAAAGGAAAAGTGGACCTTCAAGCCATTCCGGGGGACATGGTACAATTAATGAAAAGCCAAGTAACAAGGAAATGCAATTAACTCTGTGCCTCCATTTAAAACCTGCATCTCGACAGCATGAAAAAAGAAGGGCAAAGCTGAGAGGTGTGGTAGTATTGAAGACAGCAGAGAGGGGATGGTGGGTATATAGTTTAGAAACAGCAGGGGATGTGGAAAAGCAATCCTCTGCCTCAGCTAGTCCATCACTTCTGATCTTCTTCAGCCATTTTAATTAACATGTTAATAAATCCCCCGATAGATTTAATGGCAAGTGACAACTTCGAGGTGGAGGCTGAAATAAAATCAAAGACAGCACATTTGTAACTTGCTAAAAAAAACCCCAACATTATTGCCTATTCAACCACAGTAGAACTTGATTCCCCACCCCACACACACCTTTTTGCCTGAAGGAAGAAGCTGCTGTTTCAGAAAAAGATTTAAACATTAGCCCCCCACATATTAAGTAGAATTAATGATCTATTTGCTTAGATGTCATATATTACCTCCAGTTTATACATCCACTGGGTAAACGGTAGACATTACTTGGTCAGTATGATAGATTTGAATGAGGGTAGGGACATCAATCCGCGTCGGCAACTGATTAGTTGTTTGTGTCTTTGACAGGCTCCTCCATCTCACTGAATGAAAGCTTGCTGATTGCCCACACTTCTCTCCACATTCATTACCTTCCACCACCACTATATTATATGGCAAATGCTGATGGTGGAAAATCCTCTGTGACAGCTAACAGTGAATTTCTCCCATTCCCTTATCATTACATACACATTATTCTGTGCTTTGTTGGTGACTTGAATGCCTGGGCAAGATAGGCAACAATCCCAGGGACTCTTAATCCTTGTTAATTTACATTGATAGTGTAGGCCAACTGTTCAGTTAATTTGGGACACTGAGGTCCATCACACATATTGGTAAAATGGCACACAATGTGTCTTATTGGATAATACAGTACAACATAGATGTTCCATCCTGGAAGAGAGGTATCCAATGGTAACAAAGCTGGTTATGTGATCAAATAGTTACACAAAAGCATGGCTTCATCAAGACAATATGAATGGAATGATCACCATGTTGTTTTTCAATACTCCATGTAGATTTTTATTTAATTATCTCTGTATCATTTGTTTAGACACTCAACTAGAGGGCAAAAACATTGTATAAATGATATGAAAATGTTCCCAAAGAAACTTGTCAGGAAAACTAGTAATAAAAATTAGTGGAATGAAAAGACTGATAATGACATATCACAGAGAAACGAGCAGAAATTGAAAAGGTCACATCCTTGCATCTCTAGATACCATTAATTGATCTGATATCATTATTAGCATCTCATATACCACAGAGGATCCAGGAATCATTGGGATGCTGAGAAGTAAAATTCCAAGATCCTTGAGAAACTTGGTTAAATTAAATCTCTTCACCTTTGTCTCTAAAGTACTATAAAGTGCCCCTTGCCCAGATCGCCCGGAGTTGTGGGCTTGGGTGTCATTAATATGCAGATGACACCCAGCTCTATCGGATGCTGGGTGGCCGGTCAGACTCCACCCCGGATGACCTTCATCGGGCGTTACAGGGCATGGCTGGTTGGCTCAGACTGAGTCGGCTGAAACTAAACCCAGCAAAGACGGAGGTCCTGGGCCTGAGTCGGATTGGTTCGGGGCTGGGGCTCCCTCTCCCGACCTTTGACGGGGCACCTTTGGTGCCAGCGTCGGAGGTTACGAGTATGGGTGTGCTCCTGGACTACTCCTTAATGATGGAGGCCCAGGTGGCAGCCACTGCCATCGGCCTTTTACCATCTTCGGCTGGCGCGGCAGTTGGTTCCTTTTCTCGACTGTAATGACCTGGCCACAGTGATCCAGGCGACGGTCACCTCGAGGCTAAACTACTGTAACGCTCTCTACATGGGGCTGCCTTTGTCGCAAATTTGGAAGCTGCAGCTAGTGCAGAATGCTGCAGCCAGGCTGCTGATTGGTCTCACTAGACGGGATCACATCCGGCCTGTGCTGAAAGCGCTGCACTGGCTGCCAATGGCATACCGGATTCGCTTCAAAGTGCTGGTTTTAACCAGGGTCCAGCTTACCTAAGGACTGCCTTTCCCTGCATGTTCCCCCAAGGGCACTACGGTCGGGGACATTCCAGGACCCAGGAACATCAAATCTTCTGTCACCAGGGCCAGGGCATTTTCGGTGGCGGCTCCTACCTGGTGGAACGAGCACCCAGAAGAGATCCGGGCCCTGCGGGACCTGGTGCAGTTCCATAGGGCCTGTAAAATGGAGCTCTTCTGCCAGGCTTTCGAGTAGGAGCCACCATGTCAGCAAGCTGCCATTCTGTTTTCTGTGACCTCTGTGTACATATCCTTTCCCTGTTGCACCCGGCTTATTTTCTATCATCCTGCTCCTGCGTTGGAATGCACAAGATAACTGCTGGAGGTTGTGTGGGGGAGAAGATGCTGTAATGCTTGCCTATTGCTTTTCTCATGAGAACTGCACCTGTGTTTTGTCTGATGTTCTGCCTGGTTCCCATGGACTGGGCGCGCAACCGTTTCATTAGCCCGCCAGCGGGAATGCTATTCATTGGATCTGTATCTGTTTGAATTTCCTTTATTATGCTTGACCTAACTGTGTATCCCCAGTTCTAACAAAGAACGTGTTTGAGTATGTCTTCAACGCTTTGAAATAAATTTTGCTTTTCTTGAAAACGTGGATTTATTCTCGATGCTTGGGGATCCAACACACCACCACCATTATTCCACCACCGCCTCCTTCATCTCCGCAATTTGAGCGGGTATTATCAGGGGCGCAAGACGTTCCTGGCGAATGACAGTGCTGCTGGGACGTATATTGTTGTTCTGTTGTTCTAGCATAAATAATTCCAGAACCCCATCTTGAAATTCATGGTTAAGCAACTTTTGGAGCACCGTTATTTTTTAGTGAATTGTATATATTGTATTTTATATTGTTTTTATATTGTCTTATTGTTTTAACCTTGGCATTTATGCCTCTTGTGAGCCGCCCTGAGCCTTCAGGGAGGGTGGGATATAAATTCAAGATAAATTAAAAAATAAATAATAATTTTTTGTTGAAGTTCTGTTGCACAGTTTGTAATCTTTTGATAATGCTTGATGCTGGTGTATGGCACCATGCTAGGGTACTGTTTCCCATCCTTGACCCACAGATCCATCACTGAGAATACCTCAGCTGTGAGCCTTTAAGGTACATGGGGTTACCTTCTAACCTTTGCAGAACTTCCAACAGTAGTGATCATGATTGCTGCAGTGGCCAGGTATAATTTTTTTCCCTTCTGTTTTGAACAAACAAATACCGGACTGAGGACAGGAATCAATATTCTCCTCCTTAAGCAACATCACATATTCAAATCTCATTTGTCATGTGGTGTTTTCATGAAGCTAAAATAAGGATGAAATAGATAAATAGACTGTGTAGTTATGTAGTGTTTTGGTGACGAATGCCCCCCGTCCCTGTTTTGAGTTAGAACATTTTAGTTGCAAATGTTCATTTCAGCCCCAATTCTGGTTACATTATCACAGATCAACTCTTTCATCAGTTCATGTCCATTCTTTCCATCATCTGGCTAGTTCTCTGCAAGTGCAAATTACAGACAAAAGCCACAATCCTGTATGCAGTTTAAGCTGCTCAAACCCTATTGGCCTCCACGGAATATAGATAACTTAACTGTGTGCAGGATTTTCAGACAAAGAGAACAGAGTAATGGGTCACTGACATAGAAATTTATTTTTGATCTACTAGATAATCATAACCAACATAGTACCTCAGACAAGATTTACCCACTAACTTTTGGTAGAGTTTTACAGACATTTTGTATGATGAGGTACTTAGACGCTGTCATTTGATATGGTTCAAACAAATTACTGCTGAGGGGCCAGAAAATAAACCTTCCAGCGACATAGGCATTGGAAAATCAAAGCCCATTTTTGTAGCAAAACAAAACAATAGATTCTGACATTTTCAGTATTAAAGCAAAATGAGTTATAGTCGGAGAACCGTCAGCTGTTGTTTCAGAGCAATCTTCTGGAATATTAAATAGGAGCCATAACCCAAGCCATTTTTGTTTACACATTATTCCCTAACAGTGGAGTAGAAACCATAGCTTTTAACTGTAATGTGCTATTTAATAAGCTCATCTTAATGTAAAATGCAGCAGAGACTTTATTCTCCAATTACAATATGCTTCAAAATGACAGTACATAATGTATGTACCTCTATATATCCATCCATCGACATTTTAAGAAGCCATTTAAAATGGATTTAGAACATCTTTGATCAAAAGACAAGAAAAAAGTGGCCAATCCAGCATTATTTAACAGAAAGGTGTATGTTTTTATATGCTGCCTCTATCGTTGGTTGCTTTTAATGTTAAAAATAGGTTCTGAAAAGCGCATGTATGAAAAAGGAATGTGTGTCTGTCTGGTTAATTGGGCTACACAAATAACAGGACAAGAGTAGAAGAATCCCTTCCATGAGCCAGAACCTCCTTCTGGGAGCAGAAGATTTATCAGAACCTGAAAATGAGGGAATGAGACACCAGTATGTGGTATTAATGGCTGATCTACCTCAATTAAATATTCCCAAACTAGTGCAAGTCCCAGCTAACAAGCAGCCTATTATGGCTACCAGCATTGTGGGCAAATCCACCCAGCTGCAAACTTAGCCATATCCAGGTTTTTGCCAAAAATGATATCATACCACTGACACAATGACTCTGGGAAACCTTTTAAGCCTACCTCACCACCCACATGCTACTTCAGCAACTAAAGGCTTTGTTGGTGCTACTCAGTCACCAAAGGATCTCCTTCCCCAACAAACCCAAGCACTTGAGCCAGTGATGTCCTAACATGGGGAAAGCCCCCCATCCTTAGATTGCTCAGGATGCTCTCCAATTAGCACTGTTTATACTGTTGCAACTGACACTGTTTCCGCCTGAATGAGTCATGGCTTAACCTTACACCTATTTTTAAATTTCTTGACTTTGTCAAACAGGTGCTGCCTAACTCCTACTTCATGCCTGTAGCTGTTACTTCTGTGTATGAATAATGCACTGCATCTGACACAAGTGCTATGAAGTCAGATACTTTATTAGAGACAGAGAAAGTTAATTAACAGTGCAATATTAAGCAGGACTACTCAGAAGCTATGCAATGGGGCTTACTCACAGGCAAGTGTTCTTAGCCTTGCACTGTAGGTAGATCTGTGGGGATGTAAAAGCAATACATATAACATAACAAGGCCTTTCCTCCTTATATCTTTGATATTTTTTTTGCCTTTCCTATTCTGCTTTTCAAAAAATCATCACAGCTTTAGTATGCTTTTAGTTAACTTCTGGAAACAATAGCCTTGGTTTTTCTTATATTTACAACATTGTTGTTTTTTGCCTTTTTCCTGTTGCCTTTTTAAATGCCAGTTTCCAATACCTAATTGTATATGATTCTCCTCTGGAGAGATTTTTTTTTTGGGGGGGGGAGGAAGAGGGTGCTCTACAGCAACCTAATCATCAAATAGTGATTGTGTTGCTATAAAACAGAGTACGTGTGTATAAAGGATTGCATGGACTTGCCTGCTGCTCCATTTTTTAATCAGTCCTGTGTTTTAAATCTGAAGGATTGAAGGAAAAAGTCAATATCTTTCTACTAGAATAACCTGCAGTCCTTTAAAGAAATAGGTGAGGTGAGTGCAGCTATCAAGTGCAGCATAGACTGCAGATATCACTTAATGTAACTAATCCAAAGTTCCCTCTTTCAATCCTCTGTGTGCAGCCTGACGAGCGGTCTGGGAGCATATTTTGCAATTAAACATGGAGGCTGTGTATCCGAATCCCATATGCCAAGGCGCAGAGCTCAGAGCTCCAAGTTAGGAATTACATTGAATATGGCCGCAGTTTTTTTATTGTTTCCTCTTTCCTTTCAGAGTCCTCAAATACAATCTTACCATTTGCCAGGTGGAAATAAATAAATAAACATTAAAACACTTGATCCCTTCTCTGCAACATAAAGAACAGCATCCAAACTGTGTTCAAAAACATCACAAGTACTGTTTTGACAGCAAAGGTGAAGAGTTATGATACAATATAATCTACAAATTTCCCTGTAGGAATATCTGCTATTGGCAAACTTCTATATCTTACTGAAATTTATATAAACCAAAAGATGTTTAGATAGTGTAATTTCTTGCATTTTCTTCATAAACCTGCATTCCACACATAACAACAACAAAAATTTTAGATTGAGATGCAGGCCTCGGTTCCTGCCGGAGTGCACCGGAGCACCGCTTCGCCAGTCAGGAGCCCAGGGGGCGGGCACATAAGCCCCGCCCCCTGCTCTCACCAGCCATCAGTTGGGCAACCGTGGGGGGGGAATGTTCCCCCACCTCCATGAGCCCCGGGGTGGTGGCCTTGGACTCGTAGGGGCAAATTCCACCTCTCGCATGTGATGTCCGAGTGGTGTTGCCATTCAAAAATCACACGTGAGAGGTCATTCTGGCTCCCCCAGCTCTTGTTAGAAGCTCTTTAAAAGTTAAGGCTGGATGTTAGAAGATGGTTTGGAGGTATCGATAGCCTTAAATCCCGAAATATTCCTATTAAATATTGTACCAGAAATAGGTGGGAAAGAAGTGAAGAGTCTGTTGATACATTGTATAACTGCTGCCAGAATGTGTTACGCCAAGTATTGGAATACGGAAAAAATTCCAGATAAATTAGAAGTGGTTCAAAAATGGTTCGAAGTTGCCGAAATGGACAAATTATCAAGTTTACTAAACGGGAAAGATGAAGAAATATCCAATAAGAAGTGGGAAAAAATACTTAAGTTGAAAATAAAATGAATGGGTTAGGAGAAGATCAGAAACGAAGTTAGTGGAAATATGTTGGCTGTATGCTCATCTATGTAAATAGCTTTTGATATCCTATGTTTATACCCTGTGGGGTGTGGATTATGGGAAAAATTTCAATAAAAATATTCAAAAAAAAGTTAAGGCTGCCGCCGCTGCTTTCCACAACAGCGGCAACCGCTGCGGGGGGGATATTCCCCCACCTCCCTGAGCCCGGGGGTGGTGGCCTTGGACTCATAGGAGCAAATTCCACCTCTTGCGTGTGATGTCTGAGTGGCAACAAGAGGTCATCACACGCGAGAGGTTATTCTGGTCATTCTGGCTCCCCCAGCTCTTGGGAGAGGCTCTTTAAAAAGTTATGGCCGCCGCTGCTATTCTCGGTGCAGCTGCAATGA
>NW_015163111.1:637193-648678 GCF_001447785.1 Gekko japonicus | reverse complement strand
GTAGAATTGGACCCCCTGGTTCAATGTTCCTGAAACATGGCAGGTATCTTGGGGAGAGGCTCCAGCAGCTACCCTGTGGTTTTGGAGCCTCTCCCTCAAACCCCCTCTCCTCCAGCCTCCAGAATATACCCTATGTTTTCGCCTTTGACTTCAATGGCCCTTGGATATAATGGGGCTGAACTGCGGGAAGCCGAATCAGATCAGAGAATCTGATTCGGCCCACAGCAGCCTGAAAGGGGCCGAATGGGCCATTTTCAGGGGTGCATTCGGTTCAGACTAACCGAATGCACATCCCTCCAGCAGCCAGCTTGCTCGGGCTCTCTGCAGCTGCTGGAATCCTGAGCAAGCCAAGGGAAGGGAAGGTGGTTTAAACTGCCTCTCCTTCCCTCCAGCAGCTGGCTTACTCAGACTCCTCGAGCAAACCAAGGGAAGGGAAGGTGGCGGAGCAGCTGGAGACATTGAGCCTCAGCTCCACAAGTAATGAGCACTCGAGCCCCACCCCCAGCAGCCCTTAGGCCAGAGCACCTGGAGCAGTCTTGGGAGGCAGATCGGCAAAAATCAAAACCAAAAGCGCAGGCACTTGAGAAAACTCCTGGAATGGAGCCGGTTCCTCTTCCACAGCCCAAAATGCGACCCACAAACCCTGAGCTTGCTTTTTCTCATTTGCGAGTCTGGCCTCCCCACTCCTTTAACGAGGCAGCCCTGACGCTTGGGGCGGTGGGAGTTTCTTTGCATGCAGTTTGTGCGGCTGGCTGAGTGCCTCTTCTGCACCTCATCTTCTGCCAGCCATGGAGGATCCCAGCTCGCCCAGGCTTCTTGCCTCCTGCTTCCTCGGCCCTCTGGTGCACGGGTGAGTCCCCAAAGTTTGACTCCTCCTCTACAAGTCTCTGGTGCTGGAGGTATTCACCTCCTTCCCTGCTGCCTGCTATGGCTGCATAATTGTGAGAAATTTCTTAACATAGTGTTCCTGCCAGGGAAGCTGGGGACCCTGCCCATGAGTCTCCATTTCATCCTCACAACAACCCTGTGGGGTAGGCTAGGTAGAGAAGGGGAGATTTGGCCCGGGGACACTCAGCCAGCAGAGTGAGAATACAAACCTGGGTCTCCCCACATCAATCTGCAACTCTGACCACTGTGCAGTGCTGCCTCTACTGATCTGTTGGCTTTGGGCACTCAGTTTCTCAAACCAGTGTATGCCTGTCTGTTGGTCCACTTAGGAGTGTTGATCCTGGTTGGGTTAGTTGTGGCAAATGGTAGGGAAGCTCAGTATTTCTGTATACAGTTGTAGGGGTTTATTGCAATGTGGTATGGCCTGATATTATGTTCTTATTCCAATGTGGGGTGTGTGTGGGGCAATGGAAGCTGAGTGATAGGGTCTCTCCAAGTGATTGCCAGAAGTGAGATGCGTCCTGGTCTTGTGTCTTACAGATAATCTTACAAATAGTCCTTTGCATTTCTATCATGTTTTCAACTTTAATAGGATCATAATGCTGATTGTGTGAACTTAGGCAAATCACGAGAGGTAGAGCAGGAAGGGTTGCATCAGTGCTTAGTTCTTGTGGCCCTTTCTTACACGCCCAGGGAAATGCTGATCGCCACTTTGGGGCCAGGAAGCAATTTTTCTCCAGGCCAGTTTGGCCCCCAGTGATCCTGGAGGGGTCACTGGGGTGTGTGGAGGGTATTGGTGAATTTCCTGCATTGTGCAGGGGGTTGGACTAGATGACCCTGGAGGTACCTTCCCACTCTATGAGTCTATGATTCTATAATTCACCCAGGTTGGCTTTGGGCACGCCAGCACGTCTGTCAGGCAGAAGCACCTGAGATCTTCCCCCTCCCCTTTTCCTTTGCCCGACTTGAAGGCGAAGGGAAGGGAGAGGGGGGAAAGAATGGATCCCAGGTGCTTCTGCCTGTCAGAGGGGCTGGGGTACACTTCCGGTGATGTCAGGGGGTGTGGCATATGCTAATAAGTTATGCTAATGATCTCCTGCAGCTCTTTTTCTATGAAATGACCCCTGTGAGATGTATCCATTTTAAAGAAGAGGTTATTTACAAGCCCATAGCCTATTGAGAAGTGAGCATGCAGCAGAAAACACAACAACAATTTTTGTAGAAGAAAATGGTCACAGCTTTATTGGGTACAAACAAAGGAGCATTGGCACAGAGTGGGAATGGATCCAGCACTGGATGACCCGCCTGCCACCCCGTGAAACCCATCCCCCAGCCTACCTGCTGGGGGTGGTAACCACGGAGTGACAATCCCATGGGGACCACATGGGCACTATCTGCTGTGTGGTTCTCTAGCCATCTGGTAGTGAGAGCCAGACAACAGCCCCTGATCTAGGCATGCTGCTTGATGGCTCCACCTCCAAGGCCCCTTAAGGGGGTCCCCAAATGGGGGAGGTGTGCATGCAGGCCCAGTCTCCCCAAAAAGGATCAATCCCAATGCCCAAATTACTGAAGCTGTGATGGAAGTACAAAGACAAGCAACACAACATTCCAAAACAAAAGAAACGAGGATGGGAGGGTGGGAGAGCCAGAAAAAAGAAAACTGAGTGGGACCCAGCAGCAGTGCTTTAAATAGACAGGGTGAGCAAATGCAGCTCTCACATCATGAGCCTACCCTGCAATGCCCTTGCCCACTGGGGCTGGCCCCAGGATGATGTTTAGTGGACTGCATAGCTGGCAAGCATCCGGTGGCCATTGTCTTCATCTCCCTCCTGGCCTGGGCCATAAATGTGGCTACCAATAAGTTGGGGCTGGTGCTTGTTTAGTGGCATTTGAGAGCCAGTGTGGTGTAGTGGTTAAGAGTGTCAGACTAGTAGTTGGAAGACCTGGGTTCAAATCCCCATGGAAGCTCGCTGCATGACCTTGAGGCCATCACACTTTCTTGGCCTACCCTACCCACAGGGTTACTGTGATGATAAAATGGAGAGGAGAAAAAGGTATGCCACTTTGGGTGCCCATTAGGGGAAAAGGTGGGGTACAAATGAATTTAATTAAATAATTAATTTGCCGCAGCTCTCAAAAAAAAACCCCCAAAACATGAGACCACCATCTGGGTTTAGGTAGTTTATTTAAATATCTGACATGTGTAATATTTAAATATGCTGGAGTTCAGGGGACTGCCTTGAAATGGTTTCCTTCCTTTCTCCATGGTAGGGGACAGAGGGTGGCGCTTGGCTGGAGGGTCTCCCCACAGTACCCACTAGAATGTGGAGTGCCACAGGGGGCGATCCTCTTGCCAATGTTATTTAACATCTATATGCACCCCCTTGCCTAGTTGGTCGAGTTATGGGCTGGGTTGTCATCAATATGCTGATGACACCCAGCTCTACCTGTTGATGGGCAGCCATCCATCTTCTGCCCCTGAAGGCTTTGGACACTGTGGCAGAAGACGGAGGTCCTGTGTCTGAGTTGGGGATGGTGGTGGATATGGGTACCATGCTCCCCACAGTGGAAGGGGTGCCTTTGGTGCCAGCCCAGACAGTGAGGAGCCTGGGAGTAATACTGGATACCTATTTTTCTATGGAGGCCCAGGTTGCTGCAGTCACCAGATCTGCATTTTTCCATCTTAGGCAGATTAGGTTACTGAAGCCCTGTCTCTCCTCCTAAGACTTAGCCACAGTGACGCATGCAATGGTCACTTCCAGGCTTGATCACTGCAATTCGCTCTATGCAGGCTTACCCTTGCAGCTAATCTGGAAATTACAACTGGTGCAAAATGCAGTGGCGCACCTACTGATGCTGATATCTATGCAGGCTCATGTTCGGCATGTGCTCCACCAATTGCATTGGTTACCGATTGTTTACTGGATTTGCTTCAAGGTGTTGGTAATAACCTTCAAAGCCTTATACAGCCTGGGACCAACATATCTAAGGGACTGCCAATTCCCGTACACACCCCAAAGAGTGCTACACTCTAAAGATCAACATCTCCTGGTGGCCCCTAGCCCAAGGGATGTCCATCTTGCCTCAACCAGGGCCAGGGCTTTCTCTGCCCTGGCCCCTGCCTGGTGGAACATGCTCCTTATTGAGATCAGGGCCCTGCAGGATCTTCTTCAGTTCTGCAGGGCCTGCAAGATGGTGCTGTTCCAGCAGGCCTTTGGCTGAGGCAGTGGACACCCATATATGGCCTCCCTGAGGTTGCTGCCACCCACCCACTGACAACTGGCCATTACTTCATCTGTACCAATGGGCCAGAATCTTCCATAGCCAGATGTTTTCTGTTATTGTGCTGTGACTGCTGATTTTAATGTTTATATTGTGTTTTTAAGTTTTAATTGTATTTACTATAATGTGATGTTTCCTGCCCTGAGCCTGTTCGCAGGATGGACAGGATATAAACATAATAAATAAACAAAATATTTGAATAGAGAAGGTTCTGCTAAGGCAACTGGCCATTTTGTTCTTCTTTCCAATGGCTAGCTTACTTGGCAGATTCACCATGGTTCCAAACTTGGCCAGTGGCATTCCACCAGCTTTGCTTATCCTCACCTGCATACCTTGTGTTGAAGGGTGCCAGGCCCCCTCCCCTGATATTCCACAAAGCCACAACCAAGTCTAGTTAAGATCTTGTTCAGTACCAAGGACTGCTCCTTCCCCACACTCCACCCTACTGTAAAGCTACTGGTGGGCTTGTCCAGATACTTCATCCCTGATGCCTCTGGGTCCTTGCTGATCATCCCTGCCTACCATGAGTAAACTGCTCAATTCCTGCCAAGCAAGGGGGTTAGCCTTGCTTAACACCCTTTGCTCCACCTGCCGACTATAAGGTCCTGCCAACCTTGATGTAGATCAGTTAAATAGATATTGCTTCCCTCTAGAGAAAAGTGGACACCATCATACCCATCTACCACACATCATAGCTAATAGAATGATGGGGTATATATGCCCCTCCACAGTAACCTTCTTTACTGATTTGTTAACAATATGCTAGGCCCATTTGATACTGGCAGGCTTGAAAACCCCTCTCCTAATTCTCCTTTGCAAAAAAAAAAAGAGGGAGATACGAGGACAATCCCAGAGCACAATTCCTTAATCTAGTTTAATCTAGTTTAATTCCCTTATTACTCTTAATGTTGAAAAATTCTTTTTGTCTGCACTGGACTGTATATGCTCAGATGCAAGACCAGGACTTCAAGATAAATGCCCTCTTTCAGAGCCTGATGGAGAGAAAGAAGGGGCTGGTTCCACAACGTTCCCCTTCTACCACACTACAGTAGGCTAGGAGATAAAGGCCTAACTGCATCCCACTGTTATTGAAAGCAGCCCATCTGTTTGCCCAAAAGCCAAATAGGGTGTAAAGGAACATCTCATTACAAGAACCCTAGCTGGGTTCCTTGATAAGCCTGTACCTATAAAGGACACAAATGTTTATTGCTCATCAAAAAGGATTTGACTGCCAGCCAATCCATTGAATTGTTTGCCTAGGCAAATTGAATCTTGCAGCAAACAGCCACACAAATATGAAATGAAACAGTGAAATGACTCACTAGCAGGCCATCATTGCTAAATAATCAGGGTCACTTGACCAGAATAAGAAAGTGGAAATTGTACTTGTTCTGAAACTGGTAGCCAGGGCTATCACCTGGTCCTCCCAAGAACATGCTGAATGCCCTGATGGACGCAGCTGGGGATCTCCAGTGTTTCTGCAGACCACATGATGCTCCTTGCCTTGCTCATCCATCCAGACTAGGGATCACCAGCATTGCTTTAAGGAAAGCACCAAATCAGCCACTAGTAAATCTGTTAGGAAAACTTCCCAGTGGGAGGCTGCTAGTATTCGGTGCCTGAACTGGGCAGAACTGGAGATCCCCAATGGTTTCCAGCCCAAGTGATGCCCCTTGCCTTGCTGGTCTATCTCGTCTATGGATCACCAGCATCACCTTTACCAGGAAAATATTTTGTTTGGCTCTTGTAAGGCTGTGAAGGACACAACCCAGTGAAGGGATGGCCACAGCTCACAAATGCAGAGAGCCACACAAAAGGCAGTCAATGGCTCTTTCTTCACCCATCTGTTTCCCCACTGTTTTTCCTCAGCCATGTCAGAATGTTAATCTCCCTCTGCATTGCACCCCACTTCTGCATAGTTTTATGGCCATTCAGCATTGACTTCACAGTCATTACAACATTTTCCCAGGGTATCTGAATGTGATTTTGGACTGGACCTTTTGCCTCTTCCACTTCTGATTTGGAGGGAATAATAAGCAGGCTACTTGACGCAGCTTTAGTCATCTCCACCCATTTCCCTGTCCCTCATATCAGAGGCCAGCGGTTCCATTACGACATGTAGTTCCTCAGTTTCTCAAGCTGCCCTAGCTCATCCAGCATTGGACACTGATCTGTGGCCAGTGCCAGTGTGTGGAACCACCGCTGCTGAAAACAAGGCAGGGCATCATCAATACCATTATCCACACAAAGTACATGCCTAGCATTAAAATTATGTTGAGCTGGAAGCATTGCAGGACTGAGGCATTTTTCTTTCTCTGGCTTAGGGCACCTGGCTAGTGTGTATTTTAAAGGACAGGCACTGCATCAGGCTGCCTGTTTTGCCTCCTCAAAATGTGTGTCATTGAGCTGCGGTGGCTCAAGTGGTTAAGCCGCATGACGGAGTGAGCTCCCGTCTCTAGTTCCAGCTCCTGCCAACCTAGCAGTTTGAAAGCAAGAAACTGCAAGTAGATAAATAGGTACCACTTCAGTGGGAAGGTAACAGCGTTCCGTGCACCTTGCGCTGGCCACATGACCACGGAAACGTCTTTTGACAGCGCTGGCTCTTCGGCTTTGAAATGGAGATGAGCACCACAACCCTAGAGTCGGATTCGACTGGCTTTTGAGCAAGGGAACCTTTACCTTTTAACTGCATCAAGCTGCCTGTTTTGCCTCCTCAAAATGTGTGTCAGACCAAATTAAGTACATCTGGTATGTTGTCATTAACTAACTTGCCCTGGGGAAAATCAATGGTGAATAATAATTTCTGTATCCTCCCGTGCTTACTCGAGCACCATGCCCACCAGCAACCAAGAGGCTGCCCGACATAGGGGCCTGCTATTGTACCTTCCAGGCTTCTCCTTAGCCAGCTTCTGTCCTACTACCTACTCCAGACCTGCAATGATTCTGATTTCTTTGCCACATAAGAATACTCAGGACCCATATGAGAAATGTGAAAACCCTTCCCTACAGCACTCAGCCAGATATGATGCATTCTCTTTGTTAAGGTACATTGCCAACAACTGATACCAGGCCTCAAGCCATATTGCTCTGGGAGCCCTCTGAAGGTCCACCAGCAGCTCTGTCTCTTCTGCCCTCTCTGGGGACACCTGCCCTGCACTCTACTCTTGACCCTGAATGGTTCCCAGTGCACCAGTTGCAGAGGTGCAGTAATGGCGCTGTTTCATTGTGCATCGTCTTGATCTGTTGCACACCCCGCACAGAAGCCAGGGCTGAAATAGCTACACCCCCACCACCAGCACCATGGGAGGGGGATGAACAGCACATCTCTGACACTGAATGTGCAGGAACTTAGAATTATACACACACACCACACTTAGTGCCACCTCCCCTACAACCAGACCTCTAGCCATGAAATCTATTTCACCTAAGTTACTTCTTTCATTTATGTATTTTCAGTGACCCTGACTAATCATCAGTGATGCTCTCCAACCTATGAGTGAGACAAAAGTCTATGTGCTGATGAGGGGGGGGGGATACACTTACCAATTCTATTGAATGATTATTATAGTTAACTGTCCTTACTAAGAAGGGGAGATGGTAATAATGGAGGCCATTATAGAAGGGCCCAAGAGAAATGTCCATTCCAATTAAAGGCCTCCCCCTTTTCTGCCCTAACCCAAGGCATGCCCACAAAATCGCTTTCCTGCATCCACAAAGGCATGCTCAAAATGGCTGTCCTGCTGCACAGCTCTCCATTGGCTGATTCCTTCCAGCCTCCCATTTTTTCCATTGTGCTTCATTTGAATATGGGGAGGGCAAATAGATCCATAGCCTAACTGCTGTGGATATCTCTTTTAAGAGCATACTCTGTGAAACTTTGGTATTGACTTTAGGGACATGGTATTCTCCATAGAAGCATAATACTACACTTAGATCTTGGGAGACTAGTTTGGAATCTCAGGCCATAATAGCAGCATTTATATAGTGAGTTTAAAGTACTGAAAGCCCTCCACATACAGTACAGCAATAATGTATGAACACTATTCTTGATGCGTTGAATTGGACTTCTTACTTCATATTACTTCAGCCTTAAATATTAGAAGAAGAAGAAGAAGAAGAAGAAGAAGAGAAGAAGAAGAAGAAGAAGAAGAAGAAGAAGAAGAAGAAGAAGAAGAAGAAGAGGAGGAGGAGGAGGAGGAGGAGGAGGAGGAGGAGATTGGATTTATACCCCACCCTTCACTACCCAAAGGTGTTTCAGAGTGGCTTACAAACTCCTTTCCCTTCACCTCCCCACAGCAGACACCCTGTGAGGTAGGTGGGGCTGAGAGAATTCTGACAGAGAGTGCTCTTTTTCAAGAACAGCTGTGCCAGAGTTATGGCTTGCCCAAGGTCATCCAGCCAGGTGCAAGTGGAGGAGTAGGAAATCAAACCCGGTTCTCCCAGATTAGAGTCCGTGCACTTAACCACTACACCAAACTAACAAGAAGAAGCAGCACTGCTCCTTAATTAAAAGCCATGGCCCACAAAAAGCCATGCTAGAAACTTTTTAGAAATATATATTCAAATATTTTAAAGTTGTGCCTGCAGGCGAGCAGGTGGTCAGCTATCCACCTGCTGGCCAGGCACCAGGGCAGCAGGTGAGCGAGAACCCCCAGCCAGCCAAGGAGCAAGGCAAGGAGCCCACCAACCTGGGGCAGCTGCTGTGGCTGTTACTGCCTCCTCCCGGGGCTGCCGATCCTTCAGGGCCACCCTATGCCATCACCGTGGCTGCTGCCTTCTCCATGGAACTTCTTGTCATTGTCCTTGGCATCTGCCTCGCTGTCCCCACTGCTGGTTCCCTGATACCGGTGGGCCTAAAGTCTTCCAATGCCAGGGCACTGTTGGAGCTGGGATCCCCCTGCCAGCCAAGGGCACTGTTGGAGCTGGGAGCCCCCAGCCAGCCGAGGAGCAAAGCAAGGAGCCCGCTGACCTGGGGCAGCAGCAGCTGCTGTTACTGCCTCCTCCCAGGGCTGCCTATTTTTCGGGGCCACTCTGCGCCATCGCTGTGGCCGCTGCCTTCTCCATGGAACTTCTCATCATGTCCTTGACACCTGCCTCATTGTCCCCACTGCGGGGTTCCCTGACACCAGTGAGCCTCAAGCCTTCCAACACCAGGGCACAGTCAGAGCTGGAATCCCCCTGCAGCAGCTCTTGGCTGCCACTGCCTCCTTCTCATTTGCTGCCAGCCTCCTAGCTAGCTTCATCTTCTTCTGGGGGGATGTATGCCTTGCCTGCAGGTGTGAGTGTTGCCTGCCCACCTCAGTAATTAGCTTTAACTTTAATCAACTGCCCCCTTAAAAATTTAAATGTCCCACGAAGGAGAAAAAAAAATCCTGGCTACAGGCCTGTTTGTTACAGTACTTTCAGTGTTCAAAGCACTTCACATACATTACAACAGTATGTTAAGTCAAGTATACTTAATGTTAGTTGCATTGTATGTAATCTGCCTGTCCTTTATATATGTAAAATTGGATATACTAAATCAAAGAACCCTATCCCATAACGCAGGGTTGTATAGGTAATGCTCTTATTCTTGCTAACATCTTTGGTATTTACCTTTATGTAACTGAGTGCAGAGTAGCATACATTTAGTTTCTAATTCCCACTCCTAAACTTGACAAGTACATTACATACCATCTTATTCAGTATGTGGTATCAATCAAATACAAAGCAGATTTAGTTTTTTAAAAAAAATTGTCTGCCTTCTAGACTTCCAGCTGTGTTGATGTCAGAATTGCCAAGGGAAAGTATATGGAAGAAAAAGAACACTATTTCAGAGAAGCAGACAACATTGTATGCAAACTAACTGCTGTCTCTAAAACTGCAGCTACAAAGGGGCTATAAAGGTAATCCTGCCTGAGGTTCTGTTCTTCAAATGGAAATCTCAAAAAACAGGAAGATAACATCACAAAGCACAGCCCATTTCTACCTGGTAAATAATCAGGAGGTCCCCCAATGTGTGTTTCAAAATCACATCACACCTACTGCCAACTGTCCTGATCTGCGGTTTTATAACTGTACCCCAGGGAGCCCTGCAATTCCTCAGGAGCCTGTTAAGGCCAAACCAACTTTTGAAAAGGCAGCTTGCCCATTTCTACTGATCTTGTCTTGCAACATGAAGCTATAGGAAAGTGTGGGGTGTGTTCTAAGAAGTTACCTTCTACGTCCGGGCAATGTAAGGGTAGGGTTGCCAGCTCTGGCTTGGGAAATTCCAAGGTTGGTGCCTGGAGAGGACAGAATTTGAGGTGACATCACATCCAGGTCAAAGGTCAGCTCCTCTGTCTCCTCCTCTCACTGTAAGGTTATTTGCTCCCAACAAAAATAAACTTTTAAATTTAAATTTCCCACCTCATATCACTTCCTCCTGTATTATATCACTTGTAGGATTCTGAATGTGTGTACATCACACAAACCTTTTGGTCCTAAACATTTGAGTCCCATCCCTCTCCTAATCTCCAACCCACCTCTAGCTTTTAGTGCCTTACAGGTGACAGTTTATTTATTCATTTATTAATCCCCCAACTTTCTCTCCAGTGGGCCCTAAAGCTGCTTACATTGTTCTCCTTTCCTTCATGTTACCCTCACAACAACTCTGTCAGGTAAGTTGAGAGCATGTAACTGGCTCAAGGTCACTCAGCAAGCTTCCATGGCAGAGTAGGTATTTGAACTGAGTCTCCCAGATCCTAGTCCAACACACTAGTCTTTCTGGTGTAATCTCTATACCTGGGGTGGCCAAACTTGCTTAATGTAAGAGCCACATAGGGTAGATGTCAGATATTTGAGAGCTACAAGACATGAACAAATATTACACACACATTTTTATTGGGAAATATGCAAATTTGCTTTTTATTCACATTAAATGAGACTGCCAAAATAAAAACAAAAGAAGTAAAAACAGATATTGATAATGATATTTATTTGTCCAATGATATTTCTGTCCACTAATTATATCAGTTTTTTCTAAAAGAGAGAGAGAGAGAGAGGTGGAAAGAAAGAATGAAAGAGGTGGAAAGAAAGAGAGAGAGAGAGAAACAATGGGGAATTTCAGACAGGCGCTATGTCCCGGTAGGGAACTGATTCTCAACCGGGTTGTGGTCTGTCATTTCAGACAGAACCCGTTTAGGAATCGGTTCCCTACCGGGATCTAAGTGGCATTTCAGACACAGAAGCCTCTCTTCCGTATAGGAACCGGGAGGGAAGCGATTTACCTGTCAACTGCTTCCGAGGAGTCTCCCGTTCCCTCTCCCGGTTCTGATACGCTTGTTTCCCACCTTTT
>NW_015163111.1:566423-636785 GCF_001447785.1 Gekko japonicus | reverse complement strand
GAGGGAGGGAGGGAGAGAGAGAGAGAGAGAAAGAAAGAAAGAAAGAAAGAAAGAAAGAAAGAAAGAAAGAAAGAAAGAAAGAAAGAAAGAAAGAAAGAAAGAAAGAAAGAAAGAAAATAGATGGGGGGGAGGGAGAGGTGGAAGGAAAGCAACTTTAATTTAAATGCATCCTCCAAGCTTCTCCCCCATGCTGGCTGGCTTGGAGAAGTGATTTAAAGAGACAAATGCCTCCTCCAAGCCAGCTGGCGGGGAGGGGGTGCTTTGAGAACACATTTAAAGTTAAAGTTGCTTTCTTTCTCTGCTGCCCCCCAAGCCTACCCAGGGAAGGGAGCACTGGCTGGGGAAAGGAAGACCAACAAGGGAGGCATGCCTTCATTTCACTTCCCTAGCCACCCTTCTGAGAGCTTCACAATATGGGTGAAAGAGCTGCATGCAGCTCCCGAGGTGCAGTTTGGCCACCCATGCTCTATGTCATAGGAAAAACAGAAGGTCCTAGGGTGACTACAGCATGGATGTCCCAGGACTTCCAGATCTCCTAGATTCCATGGTCTACCATAGAATCTGCATTCCAAAACTGCCATTTCCTCCAGAGGACTTGATCTTTCTAGCTGGGATATCAGTTGTGATTCTGGGGTAACCTTGAGGTTGGTAACCCAAGGATGGTAAAGCTTAACAGATCAGACTGGACTAGAGAATGTTTGATATTGAGTGCATATTTGCCCTAGAATATGTCCCCAGATTCTTTGCACCACACTAGGATTCCATGACAGAGGTGGCATACAACTTGACAAAGGCAAGGTTCCTTGAAAAAAATGTGCTGTGGAGAAACCCTTTTGTTGCCAGAGAAACCAGAAAACCAGGAATCTGACTTCTATGGGGTTTTTCCTGCCCTTCTTTCAAGGACCTCTATGCACACAACTGAGAAACTGTCCCAGTCCCGGGACATAACCCACACCCCCCAGGGACCCCAACAACTACCCACTCACCCAGGAGACCCACAGACCAGGAACGCCTCGTAACGCTGGACCCCGTCGGCATCGCCAGGGCACAACAGCCTGGGCCTATCCGACCACAGAGCGAAGAGTCTCGAGGAGCAGCAGGAGAGGCCGACAGTGCCTGGGAGAAGCTGATGGTGAAAACACAAGTGCATGGGATCCTACACACCGGCACCGTGGCCCCAGGCCGTCAGGACCACCACCAGCATAGCTCCAACCACACCCAGGCTGTAGGGACAGCATTGGAGCTTATCATAGGGGGTGGGGCTGGGAGGAATCACAGGGAGGCGGTGCTGGGAGAGGGAGCTGGGTATAAAGGAGAAGGAAGCGAAGGGGCCGGGGAGGAAGGACATGCTTGAAACTACCTGATGCTGGCAGAGAGAGAAGGAGTCCAGGGAGGATGCTGAGAAGCTGGGGAGCCAATGCACAGAAGTAGAGGGACTTACGGAGTGCCATCAAACTGCATCCCCTACTCATCTGAGGCCCCACCGCTCCCCCTCTTCTTTAACAGGCCTCAACTTCCAGAGCCATCAGACCTCCCCTGCCTTGGGACGCCACGGCCACGGGAGGTTCTGCACCTGGAGCCCAGGGCGGGCTTGACGGAAACACATGCTTAACAGAAACACAACAGCCCCATCACCTTCAAAATTCTAGTAACCACAATGATAAAACTGGAATAAAATCAAAGCATGGAAAGAAACTAGAGAATGACTTTAATATAGAGACTTTTATTTCTCCACACACACAAAAATGTAACCAGTTATAATTTTCCAGTTACCCTTTCCATCATTAAAACTCATTCTATCAGGTCTTGACCTGGATAGCCCAGGCAAGCCCAATCTTATCAGTGCTCCGAAGCTAAGTAGGGCCAACCCTGGCAAGTAATTGGAAGGGATACTTCCAAGGAATACCAGGGCTCGGGACACAGGCGATCAAGCAACCTCTCTGAAATATCCAAACCCTAGTAGGGGGTGCCAGAAGACACTATGACCTCCAGGTATGCAAGCAAACATACAGACACCCCCCCCCCAGAAAAAACCCTTATGCTATCAGAAAATTGTATGAATGGGTTACTTTTTTGTTAGCTTCAAAATGTGCCTGGAAATGCAGCCTGATAAACAAGTTTCAGAAATACAATCCAAATGCCAGAGGCGGAATGGGCTTTGGGGCACAAGCCAACCTCTTACAAGTGGGAGTTTGAAAGAAAGTTTGCCTCAGGACAGGTTATTCCACAGCTATCTACCATCAAGTTCTTCTTAAGGATGTTCGCAATAGCACTTGAGCAGCAGTGAGCCACTCTGTTCTCATGCTCTACTGATACTGATGATAATACCGGGTCAGGGATTCTGGGAGGAATACAAAGGGATGCGTTCTTTTTTTAAAAATAAACTCTTCAGTTCTTTTTGGGGTGGGGTTTCATAAGAGGGATTAATTCTAGTTCAAAGTATTAGTTATGATTTTTGAGTTACATAATTTCTTCTTCTCCTCCTCCCTGAAAGTAGAATGCTTGCCAGTTTTTATCCTGGCAGAAGCTTGGTTCAGACAAAAATTTTACTGGTTCAGCCATGCTCCTAAACTTTCTATTCTGTTCTATTCTGTTCTAAAATTTCTATTCTGTTAATTCATGTCATGTTGGCTCTTTATTGGCTTCAAATACGTATTCTTCAATCAATGGCTCTATATGGATTATGGATACAAATCCTTCCCCTATATGGAAGAATAATAGGATTTAAAACAGTTGCAGAGCGCTCAGCATCCTGGGCTTATTTTTACACCATAGGAGAGAACTAGTTTCTAGCCCCTGGGAAATGTGCTGCAACTGCATCTTCATGCTGCCACTGAAAAACAAAATACTCTTCTTCTACCTAAATGTGTCTGGATTCAAATAAATGCAATTTACTCTACATGCTATGTACTATTTAAATGTCTAGTTTAAAACTGCTGCTCAAAAGCCATAGCATAGACTTCCACTTTCTCATTCTGTACCATCTCAGGCATGCACCATCATTATTTAATGTGATATAAATGATGCTGATACTATTAGCCTCATAAAATTAGGTTTTGCTTTGCCTGAGAGAATTTACAACCTGAATTTAATTTAGCATAGTATTCACAAACACAAATTGCTTTAAAGGGCTAGTTTCTTACTTAGAACCATTTTTTATTTTCAATTGAGTGCAGGGAAAATAACAACAACAACAACAATTTGAGCAATCCTGTTGAAATCTATACAATAAAATAGTATTCAGGAATATTTTTACAAATTTAGCAAATACATCAAGGACAGTAGTAATCTGAGGGGGTAATGCACAAGGGATTGGTATTTTGCCGGGAGCTTCAGAGTTTGACATACTGGCACCTCAGCACAGTTCTGCTGTATATCTAAGCAGTAAACTTTTACCCTTTACCACCATTCTGTTTCTGAAAGTCTCACAATGATACTGGAGCTTTTGAAGATTCCATGCAGCGACTGTCTTTGTTGACTTTGGTCTTCTGAATGCCTCAACATGCAATCCAATTGAATGCACATGAATTCACGCAGCTGCTATACTGAATCAGACCATTGGTCAATGTATGTCAGTATTGTCTACTCAGACTGGTGGCAGCTCTTCAGATGCTCAGGAGGAGGTCTTTCACATCACCTACAACTTAATCCTTACTAGTGATGCTGGGGATTGAAACTGGGACTTTTCACATTCCAAGAAGATACTCTACCATTGATCTACAGACCCTCACCAATTGTAGTCTTATGTGCATTGAGTGAGTTTCAGAAATCTGCCAAAGACATATTGACCTATAGTCAGCAATAACAGACAGAGGCAGGTCTCATGAAAGGCAAGAACAAATTCTGTCTATCAAATTAAAGCAACCTGTGCAGTTGTGCAAAGGAAATTATGACTGAGGTCAACATGAATGAGCATGGATTAAATTGTTATGCAAAAATGTGCATAAGAAATTAAGTCAGACTCCTTAAAGATTAAAAGTCCATGTGTTTCTAAAAGCCATGGCTCTATTTCCCCACTTGGTTTCTCTGTAAATTCACTAAGTTCTGATTTTAAAGTCTCTGAATACATGCTGAGAGCCAGATGCTCAATTGGATGCTGGTACAACTGCACATTTCAACAACATCTGTGTTATGAGTTTGTAGATTAAAGCGCAGCAGGTTATCATGTTGTGTAATCAGACTATCTGCAAAAGTATGAACCATGTGGATAGATATAACTGGGATCATGTGAATTCACATGAACTCTATCTCTGACTAAGATGGCAGATCAAATATATGTTTTTAGAGGAATAATAAGAAGGTGGAACTCATTCCTCTTCACAAAACAAGGACATCTGCACCATATTGTACCTGTGACCAGAATGAAGACACAAGAAACCGATCATGTGGAACTAGGCTTTATGTACTGGCTGGAGAGGGAAGGCAGCATGGTATAGGCTGATCTCATCAACCTCAGAAGCGAAGCAGGCTCAGTATTTGGAAGGGAGACCACCAAGGAAGACTCCGCAGAGGAAGGCATAGCAAACCACCTCTGCTTCTTACTTGCCTTGAAAGCCCCTTGCTGGCATCACTATAAGTCAGCTGAGACTTGAAAGCAGTTTGCACACACACATTGGCTGATCTACACTACAAAAAACACCATTGCATGTTTTTAGTATAGCTGTGTCTAACAGTCAACCTGTCTTAGCTACTATCATTATAGGTAACCCCACTCTGTCTCCACTGGTCAATGTTACCACTAGCTTTATTTACCGTAGCTTTATTTATTTCATCTCCTTCCCACATGTACTACTCAACAACTTATTGATACTGCTCAGGACCACAGATGTCCTCTCTCCAGCCTATCTGGCAGGGCAGACTCAAGGGCATACTCATTCTCAAAGAGCCAAGAATATTCTTGTGAAGCTTTGACAGTTTAAGTCAGCTTTTGGAGTTCTTCCAGTAACTAGGGTTGCCATGAATATCTCAGCAAACCTGTTTGACAGTTGAAGTTGACTTTTTGACATTATCAGACTGTGAACTGATCATGGATATCTTTGAATTGTATCAAACAACTCAAACACCTGCCAAACAGGTTTGCAGCTTCCTTTTGGTCAGAAGCTGACTCCCAGCTGATGGGGAATCAACTGAGATTCAGATTCTAATCCACCTACCTGCAAAATAGCAACACAGTTAAGTGGCAAAAGGGAGAGGTGAAAGAGCTTGTTTTTCTTCCCTCTCCTCCAAGCTGGGTGTTGTGTATCAACCGTGGACTGCACACGCGGTTAGGCTCACACGTGGTCATGCGAAATAGCAAAGCTTCGCTTGAAACACAATAGCCGGCTAGGATCCTGGAATGGACCAATCGGCCAGCCTGGATCCGGGAGTAGACCTATGGGTGTTGGTACACTGTAAATAGCCTATCATGGGTTGTGGGTGTGTACGCTGGTTGTGGTGTGTTTTGGGGATTTAAACAGGACTCCAGCCCTGCTGTCTTGTCTTATGTTTGTGCCTTATAATAAACTATGAGCTGATTTCACTATCTATGGCTTCAAACCCAGTATATTTCACTGCCGACGAAGGTGGAATCCTGATGAGCAAGCCTGACTCTGACTCCAGCACCGCACCGCACCGCACACAATCTCCAGGATGCCGTACTCCACACTGCTCCACGAGTCATGGCTGCCACTCCAGGAAACATCACAGACTTTGATCCAGCCCAGCCCGAGTTCTGGGAGGCCTGGTTAGAGCAGCTGGACTACTTCTTCGAGTACCAGGGCAACACCAACGCTGCCAAGAAGAAATCACTGCTCCTCAGCACGTGCAGGGTCGCCACGATAAGCCTCTCTCAGGGCCTCATCGCCCCTACAAAACTGAAGGACACCACCTATGCTGAGATCATCAAAGCCCTCACCGACCACTTTGCGCCGCAACCAACGAAGATGGCAAGGTGCATGGACTTTATAGCATGAAACCAAAAGTCTGGTGAGGCAGCCTCTGATTTCGTGGCCGATCTTCGCAGGTTGGCCGTGAACTGCAAGTTTCCAGATCTTGGGGATGCCCTCCTAACGCAGTTTGTCTGGGGGATCCAAGAACTGAAGCTCTGCCAAAAGCTTATTGGGGCCAATGACCTCAAGTTGGAAAAGACCTTGAAAATGGTGACGGATTTCGAGAAGTCCCTAACCCTAACCAAGGCCCCTCAGCCTATAACTCTACAGCATCAACAACCTCCGATGTCTCGGATGATGATGAGGAAATACTCCAGGTGTGCCATCCGGCCCTCCAGGAAAACCACCAGCTACCCTTGCACGTGCCACAGCCCGTGAAAAACAATGCTCAAGCACTGTGTGCCAGCTGTGGAGAGGCACATGAACATCATTCTTGCTGGTTCTGAAATGCCACGTGTTGGACCTGTGGAAAGACAGGCCACCTCCCCCATATTTGCCATTCCAGAGGAACCCACCGGCAGCCCACCGCTCACCAGAAATCTACAGACCTTCACAACAGCCACCAATTCCAGGTACTGAATTTGCCCCAGGACACCCCTAACAAAATACATGTGACTGTGTTAATAGAGGGGTCCCCTTGCAAGATGGAACTAGACACGGGGTCTTCCTTCTCCATTATCTCAGCAGAGACCTTAAAACAGCTCTGTCTGCAAGGGGAGCCCCTCCTGGAGAAACTGACTGGCCTCACCTTAAGGGACTTTCAAAAAAACCCAGTGGCCATCAAGGGGTGGGGCAAATTCCGTGTACAGTTCAAGGACTTTGACAGCCTTTTGGATGTTGGTGGCAGTGTTCCCTCTAAGCTGAGTTAGTGTGAGCTAGCTCAGTTTTTTTAGCCTCCAACTCACACATTTTTGTCTTCGCTCAGGAAGGATGGCTCCAGAGCAAACTAATTTATGCAGTAGCCAAATCGCTCGCTCACAACTTTAATGCCAGTAGCTCACAAAGTAGAATTTTTGCTCACAAGACTCCACAGCTTAGAGAGAACATTAGTTTGTGGTCGAGTGGTGGCTCACCAGCCTGCCCGGCCTAGCTTGGTTCGGGCCCCTGGGGTTGGGGGTGACCGGAATTTGCTGTATTTTCCTCGCACCGGGACGAGTTGTCATCCCACAAGGGCTGCCTACTTTGGGGGAGCTGGTGGTCATTCCCACTCCACTTCGCTAGTGGGTGTTGGCTGCTTTACACGAAACACACGCTTTACAAGAATGCACTGGCCCGGAGCTATGTCTGGTGGCTGGGAATGGATGGCGAAATCGAGGACTGGGTGAAATGCTGTCAAACATGCCAAGAGTCCCGGCTGGAGCCCCCAAAAGCCCTGGTACATCCTTGGGAGTCCACCCACAGACCGTGGGCCCATCTACATCTGGACTTCACGGGCCTCTTCCAGGGGCAAATCTTCATATTGGTGGACTCCTACATCAAATGGCTTGAAGTGGTCCAGGTCCCCTTTACCTTGTCTCGCTCCGCCATCCATGCAATGTGGCAGATCTTCAGCACGCATGGCATCCCAGACACCTTGGTAACTGACAATGGGATGGCCTTCACCTCTGGGGAGTTCCAGGAGTTTGTGAGCTACTACGGTATTTAGTGCATCTGTTCCACGCATTTCCACCCCACAACCAACGACCAGGCCGAACGCATGGTCAGAACAATGGAATCCCTACGCCAAATGGGCCCGGGTGACTGGGACCACTGGCTCGCAGCCTTCCTCTTCAACCAGTGAATAACCCCCCACACAGCCACTGGTCGCAGTCCCGCTGACCTCCTAATGGGAAGGTGCCTCATGACCCGGCTAGACCGGCTTCACCCAGACCGTGCCCCAGAGCACAGCACAGCTTCAGACAGCCAAGAAGCTCCCTGCAGCTTCTTTCCAGGTGACCCCGTCTACACCAAGAACTTCTCTTGGGGCCCCGCATGGATTCTGGCCAGGGTGGTCCAAGTCACAAGCCCCCTGTCTTACAAGGTCTCCACTGAAGATGGACAGCTGTTGTGGAGACACATTGATCAGCTATGACGCCGGCTCCTCCCAGCTGATCTGGACATGCCTGAGGACAACGAGGATGAGTTTCCAAGTCCAGAGCCCCGAGACTCGGAAGACTACTCACCCTCCACTCCAGCACAACCAGGGCCAAGCGCACCACCAGCAGAGGACTGTGGTGAGGCCCCAGCTCCTGAAAGCACCCCTGAGCCCAGGCACAAGCAGGCACAAGCAGGCACAAGCAGGCACAAGCACGTCTTCCGAACACTCCAGCTGGACCGTCAGGAACAGCCCCAGAGCCAACGGGCCCAACAACCGAGCTTCACTACTCGACTCGGAAGCGGCGGAGATCTGCTTACCTCAGGGACTATGTTAGCTAGGGAAGGTCTGAACCTTGGTGGGAGGGGTGTTGTGTATCAACTGCCGACTGCACACATGGTTAGGTTCACATGTGGTCATGCGAAGTAGCAAAGCTTCGCTTGAAAGACAATAGCCAGCTAGGATCCTGGAACGGACCAATCGGCCAGCCCGGATCCGGGAGTAGACCTATGGGTGTTTTTTGTTGTTGTTCAGTCGCACAGTCGACTGTGGGTGTTAGTACACTATAAATAGCCTATCACGGGTTGTGTGTGTGTGTGTGTTGGGTGTGGTGTGTTTTGGGGATTTAAGCAGGACTCCAGCTCTGCTGTCTTGTCTTCTGTTTGTGCCTTATAATAAACCATGAGCTGATTTCACTATCTACGACTTTGAACCCAGTATATTTCACTGGGAGAGGACAAAAGAGTGCTTTTGATCTCTGCCTTGCAAAAGGGAGAAAATAAAGATCACCCCCCCCCGAAGCAATGCTTTTGAGCTCACCATTGCAAAAGAGAGAGAGAGAGAGAGAGAGAGAAGAGAAAAAATAGCTCATTTTTCTCTGCACCCAAAACTGACAGTTTAGAGAGAGAGCAGAGAAATCAGCTGGGCTTCTGATTAACCCTTCCCCCCCTGCACTAAATTTGCCACATCTCAACAAGTCTGGGATGGAAGAAAGCAAAGTTTCCAGAATAGGAGATGGGATAAATGTGATGTGTTAAATCAAATTGGAGGATCCAGAAAATAATCATTTTTGGGAAATGTAACATTTCTTTAAAAAAAAACTGTTTCTCACGTTGCTCATTGAAAAGTTGAGCAAGTGTTTGTTTGTTTTCCAGTCCACTTCACATATGAATCCATCTTTCCTTATAAAAGCTTCTCTAATAGTGAGCAAATTACAGTGACATCCTAGGCATTTATACTCTTCTAAATCCAATGGGTTTAGAAGTTGTAACTCTGATTATGATGATGCTGTAAGTTACTGATGTGGCTTAGCCCCTTTTGTCTTATGCTGTCAGTAAGCTCAAACCATATATTGTCGAGATGGTGTATAAGGAAGAAAGGAAACACTTCCCATGGGTGGCTTCCAGTCTATATTCATGTTGGATTATTGGTAGCCATTATGAGATCTATAGTTGATATTGTGAGACAGAATTGTCTTAAATAAAGCAACTATTTGCATGTCATTCCTTCACACGAGAGCACCACCTGCATAAAATGTGAGGAGGCTCCTCCACATATCCTTTCTCTTGGAAATTTTATCATAACTGCTAGATAAACCAGTGGCCTGTTATATGGTAGTATTCCACTCAGCCAAATTTGAAGACTGTCTCAGGCCTAAAGATGTTTCCTCCAACAAATGGCTTTTCATCCAGCAGAAGAGCCACTTGAGTGGATGGAAGTCTCCTTAGGCTGAGGGAAGAGTTCAGACTTTATTGATCAGAATGGCACGATACAGGCCATTATTTTTCACAAAATATATTTCTTGGTTATATATATATGGCTTTTTCGAGCTCCTTCTCTTCATAAATATCCTGTTCTGCCTTCACAGTTCTACATCATAGGCATGACACTTCTGTTTACTGTTACCCAGCACATAGGGCAAAGATTAGCCAGTGATTCCATGCTGGGCCACTATGAGATTCATAAGCCCAGTTGCATAACATCCAACAAGCTGAGTCCAGATTTGGCTTTTTAGTATGCCACTTCCACAGCTGGGCACTGTTCTCCCTGGGAAAACAGTGCTCATCATCATTCAAAGACTGTATTTTGGGCCTTTATCTTTCTCATCAAGCACGATCATCTTTCCATTTCTTGCCATTAGCTTTAGAGCTTTAGAGGGGGGCCTCTATGAAAAGCAGATAGGTTTACCAGCTAATGCACTGATGTGGTTGATAGTCAAGGATAATTTGATAGAAAAGGAGGAGGAGGGGGAAAGAGCAGTTTTTTCAACAGAGTATTACCGCTCGCTCACAATCCAAACTGAGCCATGGCTAATAATAAAAAGGCAGCTGGAAACGCACACAAAAAATTGCAATAGGAGTATTTACATTTCCAGATACTGAGCCTAAGAGCATTTAGATGAAATTAATTTCCACTGGTGTGCATGCTGAAGCATTTATCCTACAATAAATGAAAGTGGAAATGTATCAGGGTATTGGAAACTAGCCCACCAGGGTTAGGAGCCAAAGCAGACAAGGTAATGAATTGCATTACAAATGAAAAAGAGATAGAAAAGGATTTGCTATGGACTAAAATCAGTGATGGGGGGGGAGATGCATTTTTTTTAAAGGAGACCTTTTATGAAGTTCAGCAATATTTAGTTGGTACTTTGTTTCCTCCTCAACACCTCACTTAAGCTTTGTAAAAGTAATGATGCCATAAGTGAAGAAAGTTATTGTAAAACCTATGCACTTAAAATGAAAGCTCTCTTTTCCTCTTTCCATTCCTTCCATTCAGCAAACTGGAGGATATGGATCTAAACTGTCAGTGTTACACCTTTCAAATCTAACCTTTACTTGTGCAATACTTTTCTCTTTAGTTACTTAATAGCTCCTTTCCTTCCTTCCCCCCTAGTTCCTTGAGGCAATCTCTCCCTCTCAACAGGAAACCCCCCTATTGGGAATATCAATGCAAGCAGGGCTATTTTGGGGCAGGAACACACAGGAATGGAGTTCCGGCTGGCTCCCAAGTTGGCCACGCCCAGCAGGAACTCATTAGCATAATAGGCCACACCCAACAGCAGAAACTCATTCGGATTGGCTACAATTAGGGGTGTGTGGCCTAACATGCAAAAAGCCCTGGGTTTTGACAACAAACAAGGTAAAGAGAATAAGAAGCAAAAGGTGGGTGTGGCTGGATGACCACACTTCTGGTAACATGGGGGTGTGGCCTAATATGCTAATGAGTTCCTGCTGTTGGGTGTGGCCTATTATGCTAATGAGTTCCTGCTGGGCTTTTTCTACAAAAAAAGCCCTGAATGCAAGCAAATGAAGGCTGCATTCACAGACACTTCTCACCTATGGCTTGCTTGGCTGAGCAATGGTGCTTCTCTGTGCCAGCCTGCCTTTCTTTTTGCTGGTAGCAAAACCACAAGGAAAATGAAATAATTACCCCTCTGCCGCCAAAGCATCTAACTACTAGCCTCTCATGCCAGTGGGAAAATGCAGCTTGGACATTGAGAGTTTTTATTTGTGTATTGTCCATGTCACCCTAACCTGGATAGCCCAAAGTAGCTTGAGCTTGTCAGATCTTGGAAGCTAAGTGGGATCAGCCCTGGTTGGTATTTTGAAGAGAGCCCACCAAAGAAGTCCAGGGACATGACACAGAAGCAGGCAATCACAAACCACCTCTGAACATCTCTTCTTTTGAAAACCCTACGCGGTCGCCATAAGTCAGCTGTGACTTGACAGCAAAAAAAAAAGTCCATGTCAGAAAATGGCCAATACAATGTGGCAGCCCCCCAAAATTTGGAGTATATTTCCATTGTGGGTGTGAGTGTGACTAAGCCCGGTGGCTGTAAGCATCCCACCTCCTCTCCTACACCTGACAGGCAGCTGCCTGTCCAGTGTAGGGTGGGGAGGGGGGGAGGAGTATTAGAAGCCACTGTGGAGGCAGGGCTGGCAGGATCACTAAGGCATTACTGATGGGGTGGGCTCCCTTGTGGCTTTAAACACCCTGCAACCGCTGCTGACTTGACAGACAACTGCCTGTTAGGTGTAGGAGATGGGGGAGTGTGTTGGAAGCCATCAGAGAGGCTGAGCCAGCAGCATTACTGCACCTCACAGGTGGCTGTTGGCTATTCCTGATTTCCTCAACTGTCATTACCTATCTGCAGTCTCCTGTAACTGTTGTTTGTACCTCAGAACACTGAGCTCTGCAGCTGACCAATCAGACAATGGGGGGTGCAAGGAGGCAGCAGCCTGGCAGCCACATAGGAATCAATGGGGGCAGCACATTTTACCCCTTTTGACCCACTTAGGGGTTGAATTTCTAAAAATCTCTTCTTAGTGAGCATCTATGCCATGGTAAGAGCGCTCTCCCCAAATTTCATGTTTCTAGGTCCAGCAGTTTGGCTTGGGCATTGGTTTTATGGTGAGGGGACTTTCTTTTATATATATAGATGGATTGCAACACTGGTTCATATCTCATAATCATCCCATAACAGGGTCATTTTGTCCATGCAAATTTCTCACAATTACAGGATTATATGATGAAGCCCTGAGTGAGATAATGATACATGACATAGCAATCCCCATAAAGCATTGTCACAATTATAGGGAACACTAAAAATTGTATCTATAGACTGTTACGTATGCGGACCGCCACCAGGGGTCCGCAGCTACAGTAGGGAGCTTAGCTTCTCTAAACAATAGAAGCCTAGGATCCTAGTTCCCCCAGCATTCACCAATAGCAACTTTGGTGGGAAATTCAAACCCTCCAACGGGACTGTGGGTGTGCTGGGTGGGTGTGTATATAGTTGGCCTTGCAGGGACATTTTGCAGTTCCTGTGTGAAGTACAATAAACACGTATCAATGCATGTTGTGGTCCGAGTCTTCCATGCGGCGAACCCAGTACTTTACACAGACCAGCAGTTCCCAGACCACTTTCTCCATGTATGGGATTTAATCATCACCATCCTCTTCCCCAAGAAGACTGTCATTTGTCGCAAAACTTTTTTCTAAAGATCAGGAGTGTCTTGGAAGAAAAATTAATCAAAGGTAGGAGAAGGTGTTGCGGTGATTATTGGAAATCAAGTATAACCACAATTTCTCCCTTTTTTGTTGAGCAGAAGATGCAGAAAGGTGATTTTGATTCCCCATTGCAGCCCTCCACCCCATCCAGTGGTGCACATTGTTTGCGAGGCATTTCAATCCTGTAGTCCCAAAATGTGGATTATGTCTTTTTCCCCTTAAGTATGGAATATTGTATTCGCAGGAGCTGCTTCTTTAAACAGAAAGCACCTTCCTATAATGAAAGGAGCCCTTCTATGAACACAAGATGACTCAGCAGACAGAAACCTTAGGATATTATGTTCATGGACATATCAAGGGTACTATTCAATGCACACTTGTGTTGGAGTAAATCCATGGTGCTTTCTTCTGAGGAAACATAAAGAGAACTGCACTGAGCAGTTAGCTGGACATCTGGATTTTGGAAGTCAACATTGAGGAGAGCATAATGTAACAAATTTAGAAAATAGGATAGCTGGAGATGCCTCTAAAAAAAGTTCTCATTCTGTGAGTCTTTTAAAAACATTTTCTATTTTTGCCTCAGACCAAATATAGTTTATTCTTCCAATGATTTTTTAACAATTGGGTATTCCTGGTGATTGTTTACATGAACACAATACCTAAAATCTTTCGTTACTAAATGTTTTCTTTTTTAATTTTAGGAAACTTTTTTTAAAAAAACCTACAGCATGAGGTGTTCATCAGTGACTGATACCATTAAGAAACCACAGCTATGGAACTGGACAAACAGGGCAATAAGTGCCAGTCTAACTTTGCAAGGTTAATGTTCTCAGGTGACATAGGACTATTAGAATTGAAACAAAGCAGAGTGGGCAGCTTGAAGCAGAGGGAAACTTTGTTCTAGTTCTGATGTAAATAGAGTGGATGTGTCTGATTACAGAGTTACTGTTGCAAAAAGAAAAGAAAAACTGATCAGAGAATTTTTTAAAAAACTGTATGCTCCCAAGGCTGAAGACTTGTGTCTATGAACATTGTGGTATATCTTCACTGGGAGTAGAAAGAAAGCAAGACGATCTGAGGAAAGCTAAGAGACTTTTTGCATGTTGAATATGAGATTCTGACAGGACATCCGGGAGGATTATCAAATAGACAGGTTTATAAATGATAAATGAAAATAACAATATGCCATATAAGTGGAAGACTCATTTCATCCTAGGAACTTTGCTCCAAGTGTTTAATATTTCACCATTTGTTTGTATTGGGTATTTGCATAGGAACTGACACATCTTCATCACATGGGATGATGGTTAAGGGAGACAAGAAATCTTGTATGTGGGTTTTTTAAGAATGTAGTCCAAGAAACTGCCACTCTTTATCAAATCAAAGTAAATTAGATACTTAAGAGTATAAGAAGTGCCCTGCTGGATCAGACCAGCGGTCCATCAAGTCCAGCATTTGCTTCATAATGTGGTCCATCAGTTAGCCTGGAAAGCCAACACATGGGGCACAGACGCTAAGGCATTCTGCTGCTGTTGCCTCCTAGCACTGGTTTTTAGAAGTTTGCCTCCTCTGGATATAGAAGTTGTTTTTAATCACCGTGGCTAGTAGCCACTAATGGGCCTATCCTCCATGAATCTCCTTGTATTTTAAATCCTCATTTATGCTAGTGACCATTGCTGTAACACTGCCAGCAAATTTCTTTTAAAACAATTTTTTCCAATATTTATGAGTTGTTAATATACAGCTGGTACACAAGTTTTGCTTTTAAACGGGTGCTATAATTCAGTACACTGGTGCAAAAATAAATATCCACAGGTTCAATCCACATATGGCAGAAACAAAATAATTTTTGAGCTGAATGAGATGAAAAATATTATGTTCTTAAATAAATGCAAAATAAAAAGTGCAAATCACCTCTTCCAGTCATTTTTCAAATGTGTCCCCCATTTCATGACACCTGAAATATATGAAGTACTCTACTGTTGGTCAATGACAAACCTGCTCAAAGATTGAGAAGTTACCCACACCTGAAAGTTAACCTGGTATACCCCCTGAAGGAACAGATTTGTTGCTTGAGGATGCTGTTGGAACTTCCAGTTCTGGTCTCCTCTGTGGCATGTTCTATCAACGTTGGTTGATAATTATTCCCATTCCTCCAAAAGCATGATCTGGTCACAATGATCCGTGCTTCAATCACATCCAGCATTGGTTACTCTAATGTACTTTATGTGGGGCTGCCTTTGAAAATTATTTCAGTAAGGGGATGATCTTTTAAAATTGTTTTTATGGTCTGCTGTAACATGAGGAGTGTGTTCTATGTTTCATAGTGTGTTTTATGTGCTGGCTTGTTTTTAATGGTCTGTTTCTTATGCTCTGAGTTGTTTTTAATGGCATATTTAATACTCTAGTCCAGTTCTAATGGTTTGCATTTAATAGCTGTTACCACACATGCTCCTTTGGGCTTGTGTGGATTCTCCTTTGGATTTGAGTTTGGAGCACTTGCCAAGAACCACAACCAATTAGGGGGAATTAAGGTCACTGTCAGGGGGAAACTTCTTCTTGATTCCACAACCTAACTAGAATGGGAAATTGACACACTTGCTAATTAGGGGAGCAGAACATGTGATTTAGAGATCCTTACCAGGGTTGCCAACCTCCAGGTGGGGCATGGAGAGCTTCTAGAATTTAAACTGATCTCCAAGTGATAAAGATCAGTTCTCCTGTAGAAAATGGCTGATTTAGAGGGCGAATGCTATGGCACTATACCTCACTCTGCCACTCCCTAATCCCCACCATCCCCAGAATCCCCCCCCCCAAATCTCCAGGTAATTCTCAGCCCAGAGTTGGCAACCCTAATTTTTACCCATATAGCTTGCAAGCATCCTCAAAGTGCTTCTAGTAAGCTACTAGTAACAAAAAAAGATCAAAGCAAGCTTTAGAATTTATTGAGGGAAGATATAGGGGTACAGGAATTGCAAAGTCACTCAAGCATAAGAACAGCGAAACTGTTGTTTTCAGATGGACATGCACATGAAGAGTTATGTGACAGGAGATAAAGAGAAAGTAAAAGAGAGCCAAATCTCTGGCTGAGTCGGAATTCTGTGCCAGGGAGATGGGGCTTTAAAGTGAAAGAAGAGTTGTTTAAGAGAAAAGGAGTGAACAGAGAAGGAGGCCCCGGTCACACGGGCCAGATAACGCGGGGGGGAGGCGTGGCTATTTGTGCTGTCACAGTCACATTCAGATCTGCCATTAGGCAATCAGACATGACGGCGGCACACTGGGGCTTCCTCCGTCGGGGTGTGCAGCAAAGAGGATGACCCGGGTGAATAGCCATGCTCCGGCAGGGTCACACCACAGGAGTCCGTATGCAGCCTGTGGCAAACCATTTGCCAGTAGGTTGTTGCAGGTACCTTTTAAATGCACATCTTTGGCAGCATGCCACGGGTGCTCTATGCCTCCCAGATGTTCCAGTGTGATCGTGCCCAGAAAATCTGCCTATCATGCCTTCCGCAGGGCAAATGCTTCATGTGAACAGGGCCGGAGTTTACCTATCCTCAGTCTGCTGAGCTGGGTAGAGTACATTGTCTGTTTATCAAGGGTTTCAAACATATGGCCCAGGGCCCTGAAACAGCTTATCCAGGGCTCTTATCTGGTTATGGAGCAACTGGTGTGAGGGAGGGAAGGCAGGAAGCTGCTTGAGTGGGCACAGAAAGTACAAACAGTTTTACAAGCTCTAAAACTATCCCTCTGCAAGGTGGAATTTTTTTATTGTCCTGTATGCTAAATGGTTGTGCCAGAAAAGCAAATACTTCAACATTCCAACCCATACCACCACTAATTCTCCATGAGTGCTCTTTCTTTATATTCCAGTGGGAGGGACGTTTATCTTAAGAGGGTGGGTGGGTTGTTTGTTGAGGAAGTTGGGAGGCCATGTACCTGTGCTGGATATTACTGGAGCCTTCAGGGAGACCTGGAAAAAGAGACATCTTCAGGTTATGCATCAAAAGTCATTCAACATTTGAACATGGCCTTTCCTTGTAAAGCAAATACAAAGGCAGAATATGAAAGCTTATAGTCATCCTCTGTATCCTCCTGACACACTGTGATAATGATACTGAGCATGGAGGCAGATCTTTGGAAAGCCAGCTCATTTCTCATTTATTCACATCCATAGATAAGCTCCATAATTAGTTCAAAAAGTCAGGCGAGCTATTTGTTAACCTCTCTTGAGGCTCACAGAATAAGCGTTGAGCGGGCACACTAATGGGAGATAAGGAAAAATTAGCAGCTATCAATAGTGCTTGCCTAATCTCTTTCCTCCATGTTTGTGTTCCCTTAACCTTTGATTGTCAACGGCATTCGGCTTGATTGTCAGCAGCGTTTGGGATGATTCCGCCTCCTGAAGACTGAATGCAAGCAATTTGCGGCACTTAAAGACTGGCTGCTTGTTTCTAAGCTCTTTGTAATTATCTGCTGCTTACGAAGGTTAGATAAGCTATAAGTATAGACTTTCAATCAAACCAAAGAGAAGAAAGCCTGCATAACTTATAAGATAAAGCAGATGAGGCCTGAATGAATTCTAGCTCTGTGATAGGAGCAGGGAATAAAGCAAAGCAGCCCAAAATAAAGAAATTTTTTTATAAAAATTCAAGATAATAGTCACTCTTACTAAACATGTCAAGAGAACTCCCTTGATCAAAGATAAGCTGTGTTTTAATTGTTCTTAAGCATACAGTTGTGAATTGTTGGCACAGGTTTCAGTCCTTGTAGTACAGCTAAGTGGATTCTCTTATTGATCTGGTGTGGCAGACTGGAAACTTTGATGCAACATCCATGCTGACTAGGTCTAGATGTAAATTAGGGAAGCAACACATGCAGAAGATTTAAAATCTGGCCCGGCCCATGACTGTTTGCTAGACCAGGCAGATTACAAATTTGTTGCTTCCCATTTTGTCCTTAGTATTTTCTTACAGTAATTTTTAATATCTCCCTGTTGTTTACTTTTTGTAAAGTAACTACGTCTACATTTTGGATAACCAATAGGTAACATAAGGCTCTCAGTTGTATCTCCTAGTATCATCCTAGTAAGGGGATGCCTCAAAATGCCCAGCAGATGGGGCGCCACTCCACATCTCCTCCAAAGGTGCATGGAAAGGGTCTCCTAAGATATTTACATAAATGTATTAACACAAATCTCCTGCCAACCTAGCAGTTCGAAAGCAAGAAATTGCAAGTAGATAAATAGGTACCACTTCGGTGGGAAGGTAACAGCATTCCGTGCACCTTGGCGTTTAGTCATGCCAGCCACATGACCACGGAAACATCTTCGGACAGCGCTGGCTCTTCAGCTTTGAAACGGAGATGAGCACTGCAACCCTAGAGTCGGATTCGACTGGCTTTCGAGCAAGGGAAACCTTTACCTTTACCTTATAAGGCAGGGAAGGTAAGCAAAAATAATGGGGTTACATTGCATATATTTAGCATGGTGTGGAAGAGCTTAATCATGGCACTGGGTTCTGCTGATGGGAACCATTAAGTTGGCATTGGGTTCTACTGCTGGGCACTAGTATACTGCACTGGTTCTGCTGTCCTTGCAGAAATGCCCCCCCTTTATGACAGAGATTCTCAGATCTGACATTAGTCCTGTTGGATTTTGGCATTGCCACACTGGCACTGGATTTACTGGGCACATTGCACTGGTTCTGCTGCTGGCCTTGCAACCCCCCCACCACCACAAACACGCTACACTTTCAATTGCAGAGATTCTCAGACACTCTACTAGGCTTGTATTGCCTTGCTATTCCCCCCCCCCCCATTTGAAACTACGGACGATAGCACCCCCCTCTTTGGGTGCCCTTAGAATTGGACCCCCTGGTCCAATCTTGTTGAAACTTGGGGTTTCTTTTGAGGACAGGCTCCAGCAGCTACACTGCAAATTTGGGAGTGCTCCTGGAACCCTCCTTGGCAATGGAGGCCCAGGTAGCAGCCACTGCTAGCTCGGCCTTTTACCATCTGCGGCTGGTTTAGCAGTTGGCTCCCTTCCTTGATCGCGGTGACCTGGCTACAGTGATCCATGCGACGGTCACCTCGAGGCTAGACTATTGTAATGCTCTCTACATGGGGCTGCCCTTGGCACAAATCTGGAGGCTGCAGCTAGTGCAGAACGCTGCGGCCAGGCTATTGATGTGTCTCCCTAGATGGGAGCACATCCGGCCGGTGCTGAGGACGCTGCACTGGCTGCCAATAGCATACCGAATTCACTTCAAGGTGGTGGTTCTTACCTTTAAAGCCCTATATGGCCAGGGTCCAACATACCTGAGGGACCGCCTTTCCCTATATATACCCCAGAGAGCACTACGGTCGGGGGCGCAACATCGGTTGGTTATTCCAGGCCCCAGGGAAGCCAGGCTTGCAGCTACTAGAGCCAGGGCCTTCTCAGTGGCGGCTCCTTACTGGTGGAACAAGCTCCCGGAGGAGATCAGGGCCCTGCGGGATCTTATGCAGTTCCGCAGGGCCTGCAAGACAGAGCTCTTGCACCAGGCCTTCAATTAGGAGCCGCCCACATTACCATCAACGACCACTATTAATACCTGTAGGGAGTTTGCGCTAATACGCTTAGGAGCCTGTACCCATCTGAGCCTACATGACATGTTATGCCATCTTGGGTAATAATAACTGACTGCACTTTACTTGAATATTGTTGATTACTTAAATGTTTTAATAGTGTTTTAAGTTTTAAATGTTTGATGTATAGGAACCTGGCACACTGTGCCAGGCAATGTGAGCCGCCCTGAGCCCGCTTGCGGGGAGGGTGGGTTATAAATATAATAAATACATAAATAAATTTGGTGCCTCTACCTCAAACCCTCCCCCACAGCCCACTGAATATACCATTGACCATTTGCCAATAACTATAATGTCCCCATTTTGAACTGAAACCAAATTACAGAGGGAGGGAGGAAAGTGAAAGGTAAGGGTGAAAAGGAAAGATTTACCCAACTGAATGCAGATTTCCAGAGAACAGCAAGGAGAGATAAGGAGGCCTTCCTGAATGAATAATGCAAAGTAATAGAGGAAAACAATAAAATGGGAAGGACTAGAGATCTCTTCAGGAAAATTGGAGAAATCAAGGGAACATTCCATGCATACCTGGCCATGATAAAGGACACAAGTGGTAGGGACCTAACAAAAGCAGAAGAAATTAGGAAGAGGTAGAAAGAATACACAAAAGAACTATACAAGAAGGACCTCAATATCTTTGATAACCACAACTGGGGAAAAGCTTTCTTTGTTCACTTTGAAATGAAGAGCAATAGGAATAAACATATAGGAACTATATCCATTAGTTTCCTTTGTTTCAAAGCGAAATATATTTATGGCTGTCTTTGTTTTCTAATTTGGATAGAATTCTCAGAAATTATATCTTTCATTATATCTTCTAACACTGAATCTAGAAAGATTGGATTTTGTAGCATCTAGAATCCACAAGGGGCTTTTTATGTAAACAGGAAGCAGCCAGTTATCAAAGTAAACAGATCTGTTACTACTAAAATATGCAGTCAAAAGAAGGGAGAATTGAGAGTAAGGAGAGATCAAGAAATTTGTATGCTATATACAGAGTATTCAATCACGTCAAAACATATATATTTTTTAATTCTGGTATATATTTAATTGAATTACCTATAACACTGGCATGGTTCTATGACTTTTGGCAAGGATATTTCCATTAAGGATCTTACTGAAATCAGCACAAACCTAAAATCAATGCAAAAATGAATAAAATGGAAATAGAATGAAAATTTTGAACCGAAACCAAATTAAAACAAGTTAAAAGAAAAAGAAAACCATATAGGTTGTCCTTGGCATCAGGAGGTGAAACTGACCAGGTGAGGGAGGGAAATGCAGTGCAAGTTCTGTGGCAGGAAGAGTTGAGATCAGAGAGATGAGGGGCCAACTATAAGGCTGAGGTAGCAGGATAAACCGAAAACCAGCTCCAAAAATTAGGATTGAAGGGGGAACTGTTTATACTTTTCTGCCTGGGATGAGGAGGGAATAGATACTGACACTGGAATGTGGAGATAATGAAAATGCAGTCTCTCAAAGATGAGCCAGCCTGAAAATAAATCCTTTGTCTATATGGTGGAGGGGAGTTTCCCCTTTGTGAATGGCAAGTATTTCCTTGGGGAGACTGGGGAGTTAGATCTATGGCTGGGTATTTGACATGACTGAGGAAGGGCTGGAACCTTCCTGTCTGGTCATTTATATAGCTGGGAAATTGCTGAAATTGTCCATTGTTTATTGTTTTAAAAATCTGAGTCATTAGTTAGGATCAAATTATCTGGAAGGAGGCTCAGAGGTCCTTGGGGAAATAGCTCTCAATTGAATCCCTCTCTTAGGGTGAGTTTTTGTATGAGAGCAGCTTCTCTGCATTCCTTTCCTCCTTTGGCATGACTCACTGCCTTTTGATATCACTTTGGCCAAGTTCAGATTGGCAGTTTGAAGCGGGAGGGAGTCGTGACAAAAAAGAGCCGGAACAAACTGTTCTGGGTTTTCCCATTCAAACTGCAGCAACTGATGTGGGAGCATACCGGGAGGAGGCACAAGGGAGTGTTCACACTGTTGGGCCGGAGGCACGGCTGTAACACGGCTTTCTCTTTGGCAATCTGGAGATATGTGCTTATGCGCATAAACACATAAGAAAAATGTGGCTTTTGCTGTTTACACTTTGTTGGTGCGGGATGGACGCAGGATAATCGCACTTTCCAGGGTTTGCTACCACTTTCACCAGTTATCTTTTAAACTCAGGAGCAAAACGTTACAAGACGGTTTGAGTACGGGTGGGGAATGTCTGACAGATGTGCCTGTGTGAACGGCCCCTTTAATCCGGTTGTGGAACGTTTCTGAAACGTGCCTATATCGGGGCAAACTGCCAGTCTGAACTCGGCCTTTGATTCAGGCTCCTTCTATCAGTTCTAGGACCACACTGTTGAGTACACATGTACTGAAAGGGGGACAAGCCATAAAATTGGGGGTCTCTGGGGGCTAAAGGTCTTGGGGGCATCACACATGGATTGTTGCATGGCATCATGGGAATTGTAGTTCCTTTCCTCATCCAAGACTCTGGAGGAGACAGTCCCTCACTGGTGTTCAAGAGGGTCCTAGATGCTAGCAATGCAGGCATAAAAGCTCCTGCAAAATGCAATATGTGAGATACAAATGTATTTTATTTTCCAGGGCTTAACTTACTGTGACTGTGTAATACACAGCACAACTTTTTTCAAGAAAGCCTTCTAAATGGCTGCTGGGCAGGCATAAAGCTGTTTGATATGACATTATCTCACAGGTCATTTCGGGGGGGGAATGTGGGGGAACACAGTTCCCCCGGGTGAGGTGCAGGGGGCGGGGCACATGATGAAGCCCCGCCCCCTGCTTCTGGCCGCCCTGCTTCCAGCCCTCATTCAGCCAGGAGGAGGCAGGAGAAGAGGGAGGGTAAGTTGCTTCCTCCCCGCCTCTCCCCACCCCTGCCTGCCTGGGGCCAGGGAGGGCCTTGGCGGGACTTCCTCGCACTCCCGCTGGCATTGCAGGTCCACCGCCGGGCCCCTGATGTCAAGGGGTGTGGCATATGCTAATGAGCTATGCTAATGAGCTCCCCTAGCTCTTTTTCTACGAAATGACCCCTGCATTATCTGAATGTCAGACAAAACCTAGTGGAGTCCCAATATAGGATACAGTCAACTTGCACATACATGATCAATTTGATCACTGTGTTTTGAATAGCAATTTCACTTGCATCAATATTTTCACCATCCTAAGTCCCAGCTAGATAGGGGAAAGTTTCTGTCACTTCAGAATAATACAGTCTTAATTCTGTGGACATAATTGGGCCTCAAAATCCGACTTTAAGAGTGGTATTAGTATAAAGGGCTTTGATTTGATCCAATAGCCTGCTGTCAATATTCAATTTACTTTATTTATCCCATATGCACTGCCTTGGGATGGAATTGAAAGCAGCTTTAAGGTTGATAAATGCAACATACAGTTGCTTGGATAACCCATTCACATATAGTAGGAAGCAGTGGTCTAAAGTTGAATCCTATTGTTCTGGGGCTAACAGATCATTTTCAGATACCCAGTCTTCTAACTTTGATAAGAGATGCCATGCATAAAGTTTGCCAGTGACATCCAGCAATCTTATTGGCCTGTAATTAATTGATCTTTTCAATTGCCTTTCTTATGGATAGGTACAGCAATGGAAGAAGACCATTCCAGGGGGAGCTTACCAGTTATATCTATATGAGTAAATAAACTCGCTAGAACTGGTGCCCACCCATACTGAAAGGTTTTAAGCATGTTGGGAGGATGAAGTTTTCCCCGGAGCCTTCTTATTCTTAATTTCACAGGAAGTTATGGGAGACCAGGGAGATGATAAGTTTGGTGGATTTATTGTGGAAACCTCAACTGTGTCAATCCCTTGATTGGGGTCATTGAATAGATGGGGAAAGTATTCTTCCCAGTTTTCTTTGGATATATAAGAATCTAAATCCTGGCAAATTCTTCCATCCAAATTTGTAACTAGGTGCCAAAACTTTGACATATCCTTTTGTGTCAAAGCCAAGGCAAGTTTTTGCCATGATTCTTTCTGTGAGGCTACCTTTTCCTTCATAATAAGTTGTTTGTAATTATTGTGGGTTTCAAAAAAGACTTTGGTAGATGGTTATTTGGAGTCTCCTTGTACATTCTAACAGTGTGCCTAGGTTCCTTTTTTTTGTTTGAACATTCACTGTCAAACTGTGGGTTACAGGTTTGTCACCTTCCATTTGACATTCTTATATTCTTAACCAAGGAGGGCTTCAAGGATGTAACTAGGGTACTGTATAAAGCCAAGAGATTATTGGTGTCTTTAGCTGCAAGGATTCCATCCCTAAGCTTGAGAGCCAATACACTATTCAACACCTGATGTAATTCCAGTTGGAGTGTAGGGGACCATTTTAAATGGAATGAGGGGGGATATAAACTTTTATTACTAAAATATCCTGGTTTGTAAACATCAAAAGGCAGGCCACTGTCAAGGAGCCCAAAGGTGGTAGCAAAATTATGGTATATTTAACAGATGTGGATATCAGACATACCGATCCATTAGTAGGGTGTCCACTATTATTTCAAGGGTGACATTAAGAGCATTTTATTTATTTATAGTCAAATTTGTACCCCGCCCTCCCTGCAAAGCAAGTTCAGGGTGGCTTCCAACAACAAATACAACAATACAGAATAAAAGCATAAATAATACAGAATTAAACACAACATTTAAATTCGTATATTACAAAATTACAAATACTGGCGGCAGTTAAAAATCAAACAAATGAGATGCTTTCAAATGAAAGTGCTTTGATGTTATTCCCCATGAAGTATTTAGATATTATTCTGCTCATTCTTGAGGCAGCTGCTCGATGTCAACATTATGGGCCATGCACAAAGGTGGAAAACTAGGGCGGCAGCGGCCCCTAATTGTATGCCTGGCAGAAGAGGTCCATCTTGCAGGCCCTGTGGAACTGTGAGAGGTCCCACAGGGCCTTGATCTCCTTTGGGAGCTCGTTCCACTAGGTAGGGGCTGCCACCAAGAAGGCCCCAGCCCTAGTAGCAGCTAGCCTGGCCTCCCTTGGGCCAGGGAGGGTCAACCGATTTTGAGGCCCAGACCGTAGTGCTCTCCGGGGTATATACAGGGAAAGGCGGTCCCGTAGGTATGTTGGACCCCAGCCATATAGGGATTTAAAGGTAAGAACCAGCACTTTGAAGCGGATTCGGTATGCTATTGGCAGCCAGTGCAGTGTCCTCAGCACAGGCTGGATGTGCTCCCATCTAGGGAGACCCATCAACAGCCTGGCCACAGCATTCTGCACTAGCTGCAGCTTTCGAATCCATGACAGAGGCAGCCCCATGTAGAGAGAATTACAGTAGTCTAGTCTCAAGGTGACCATTGCATGGATCACTGTAGCCAGGTCAGCATGGTTAAGGAAGGGAACCAGCTGCCTAATCATCCTCAGATGATAAAAGGCCAACTGGGCAGTGGCGGCTACCTGGGCCTCCATAGTAAGGGAGGGATCCAGGAGCACTCCCAAACTCTGAACCTCCGGCGCAGGGACCAATGAGCCCCCCCCCAAAGGTCAGGAGTGGAATCCCCACCCCTGAACCGCCCCAACCCAGGCACAGGACCTCCATCTTCGCTAGATTCAGGTTCAGCTGACTCAGTCTGAGCCACCCAGCCACAGCCTGCAGAGCGCCATCCAGATCTTCTGGTCTGGAGTCTGACTGGCTGCCTAGCATCAGATAGAGCACACCAGCATACTGGTGACATCCCAGACCATACCTCCAGGCAATCTGGGCAAGGGGGTGCATATAGATGTTAAATAACATCGGGGACAGCACAGCCCCCTGAGGCACCCCACATTCAAGTGGGTGCCTCCTAGACTGCTGTTCCCCTAGCACCACCCTTTGACCCCGACCTTGAAGAAAGGAAGCAAACCATTGTAAGGCAAGTCCCCTAATCCCCACGTCAGCAAGGCGGTGGACTAGTAACTAGTGGTCGACCATGTCAAACGCAGCCAACAGATCTAACAACAACAGTACCGCCATTCCGCCTCGATCCAGATGCCTCCGGAGGTCATCAGTCAGAGCAGCCAGCACCATCTCCATCCTATGACATGGGTGGAAGCCAGACTGGAAGGGATCTAACACAGAAGCGTCATCCAGAAAACCCTGCAGCTGTATTGCCACCGCCTTCTTGATCAACTTGCCCAAATAGGGCAAATTGGAGACCGGCCAATAGTTAGCCAATTGCAATCTGGGCAAGGGGGTGCATATAGATGTTAAATAACATCGGGGACAGCACAGCCCCCTGAGGCACCCCACATTCAAGTGGGTGCCTCCTAGACTGCTGTTCCCCTAGCACCACCCTTTGACCCCGACCTTGAAGAAAGGAAGCAAACCATTGTAAGGCAAGTCCCCTAATCCCCACGTCAGCAAGGCGGTGGACTAGTAACTAGTGGTCGACCATGTCAAACGCAGCCAACAGATCTAACAACAACAGTACCGCCATTCCGCCTCGATCCAGATGCCTCCGGAGGTCATCAGTCAGAGCAGCCAGCACCATCTCCATCCTATGACATGGGTGGAAGCCAGACTGGAAGGGATCTAACACAGAAGCGTCATCCAGAAAACCCTGCAGCTGTATTGCCACCGCCTTCTTGATCAACTTGCCCAAATAGGGCAAATTGGAGACCGGCCAATAGTTAGCCAATTTGGCCGGGTCTAAAGATGGCTTTTTCAAGAGAGGGTGGACCATCGCTTCCTTGAGTGCCCCAGAGAATTGCCCCTCTAAGACGGACTTGTTGATAATCTCCCTTAGGGTACCTCGAAACCCCTCATGGCCAGATTTAATAAGCCAGGAGAGGCATGGATCAAGACTGCAAGAGGTTGGGTGCACAGCTGCGAGTAAACTGTCAACTTCCTCCAGACTGAGAGGTCTGAAGCAATCCAGGATCAAACCCGAAGATGTGCAATGGGCCTCAAGCTCACTCACTGTATCAAGTGTGGCAAGGAGGTCACGGCGGAGCACCAAGACTTTATCCGCGAAATAGCTGGAAAAAGCCTCACAGCCAATGTCCAATTCCCTAGCATTTGGTCTGCCCTGTGGCAGAGCTGTTATTGATCGAATCATCCTAAATAATTGGGCTGGGTGAGAGCTAGCAGATGCAATCCATATAGAAAACCTTCTTTGCAACTTTGACCACCATTTCATAGGCTTTCATAAACATCCTATAAGATGTTCTTGTTGCTTCATCTCGAGTTTGACACCACCATCTCTCTAGCCATCTTAGCTCCCACTTCATTAGCCGAAACTCCTGAGTGTACCAAGGAGCCAACTTAGAGTGGGGACGTAGAGGGCTCCATGGAGCGATCTTGTTGATGGCAGCGGAGAGCCAGCTATTACAGTCCTCCACAAGCTCATCTAATGAGCCGCCAGGGGCATCGAATCCTGCAGAGCCATCTGGAGCCGCACAGGATCCATCTGGCTCTGCGGGCAAGCCAAAATGCACTCACTGCCTAAACAGGGTTGGGGTGGTACATTCAGGTGGTCTCCTAGGGAATGGTGGTCTGACCATGGGACTGCCGAAGCAGTAACCCGGTTCACTGTTACCCCCACCACGAAGATCAAATTGAGCATGTGCCCTGCTTGGTGGGTGGGGGTCATTACATATTGGGAGAGTCCCAGTGCCGCCATGGACCACACCAGATCCATTGCCTGAGTGGAGGTCGCATCATCGGCATGGACATTGAAGTCACCCAAGACAATCAGTCTAGGGTGTTCCAGTGCCCAGCCTGCTACGGCCTCCATCAGGGACAGCAGGCTATTGGCAGCCAAATCACCAAACTCTCCCCGACCTCTCAGCCCAGGCCAGCACACTCGATGCCCGTGATCCTCGGAGGCGGAAGCACCCTAAAGGAGTAAGCCTCCCGGATGAGTAGTGCCACTCCTCCCCCCCGGCCCCTAATCCGAAATTGGTGAAGGACTGAGAACCCAGGGGGGGCAAGTTGGGAGAGAGCCACTGTCTCCCCCTCCCTCACCCAGGTCTCAGTCACGCATGCCAGATCCACATTCTGCTGTTGCAAGAAGTCCCTAAGGACCATGGTCTTATTATTTATGGACCTGGCGTTACACAACACCAATGTCGGAGAGGGGTTATAATTCCTAGCCCCACTGCCAACATCCCTTGGGATGGGACACAGGCTGGAAGAGGGCTGAGCTTTCCCATATCTCTGCCCTCTTCGCATAAAACTCCGCCTGCTCCCACCGCTATACTTTCCCCTCCCCAGGACCACTGGAATTCCATGGCCCGCATCATTGCCCTCGGAAGTCTCCGCAAACTTCAGACCACCGACGGAGCAATAGAAGCGCTCAATATAGTGCTCAATTTAGATGGTACAATAAAGTGCACAACAAAAATAACAATATTACTATTACCAATATACAGCCTGTCCTACCACAGATAAGCTAACAGATGATTGCCAACGAAACCAGGTATCGGCCAGTAAATAAATAAAGGAGGGCTGCCGCTAGGAAATTCATTATTTGGTATGGCTCTTTTCTTCGGTTTGTGAGGCATGTCACCCACCATACACAGGCCCGGCAGTCAATTGCAAGATGTCTTATCATCGTTGCTTTATCTCACTTGGCTCTTCCACCAATTACCTTTCATTATATAAAACTCAAGTATGCCTTAAGTGAGGCAGTTGAAACAATCTGACCAATATAGGTTAAAGTTCTGGAAGCTTTATGAGAAGCTTGTTTAACTCACAAACAGTGGGACCAGGTCAGCCAGTTCCTCCTTATGCAATTCTTGTCTGCTTTCTTCTTAAATAAGCAATGAAGATACAACAGATTATACACAGTCTAGACTCTACAGCAATCCTTCAAAATAAAGCAATCTATCAAGATAGTTTTGTCTATTTTGTCTAACTAAACCAACAGTAATTTCAGTCACTTCCACTAAGCAACACTCTGTAAAGTGAGCAAAATAAAGTTGCTCTTTTTGCTGGAGAAACTTTGGCTGGCACTATCTTTTAGCTGATTTCACTTTGTCATTCAATCATCAGTACTGGCCACTTAATTATCTCTGAAATAAACTGTGGGCTTAAGTGTCCACCATCTTCAAAATAAATCCAGAAGTCCAAAAGCCCAAGCAATAACAGCAGCAAAAAGAGTAAGACTCTTCAATTCATCAATTTGTTTTGTAGACTTCAATTTAAGCTGTGTCACAGCTGGGAGGGAAGTAAAATTTTTGCAAGTAGCTTTATCTTGTGTGTTGTTGCAGATATCGAAGCCTTCGTAACACTTGGTCGAATTAAAATTCCACGGATGTTCCAGGAGTAGGAGACTAAACAAACATAACAAAGCTAAAAACAGTACATAAAAGCCTCCTGGTTTCCACCTGGTTTTCGGCTGCAATCTCTCACTTATTCAAGGAGGGAACTTCTTATCAGCAAATTAATAGAGGAAATGTAAAACAATTAGGAAGGAGTGAAGTTATGAGTTGTCTGCAGCAGTCACCATCATGCCTCCCACCTCCAGGCTTCAGAATATAAATGTATAGATGGACTTAAGTGCTATAGAAACTAAATAATCTCTCTCTGAATAACCTAGTTATTTCTTTTTGTTGTCCCTTCTCTTCAGCTCATTCACAAGCTTTTTGGCAATTGCCCTGAGTTTGTGGAATAGTCCCCCATGGAAGGTTACCAGTTTAGCAGTTATGCCATCCTTTAGGAAGACATTCAAGGCATTTTTGCTTAAGACATTTTTCAAAATGAAAACCTGTAGTGCTTAGAGAAGATGAGATATGTAACTTTTAACAAACTATTAAAGAAATAAACCATGGCTAAGTGCTTTGTATTTGTGGAGCTCTTCTGAACAATGCTACACATTGGGTTTGTGCATGAGAGGTTGTTTCATGTTATTGGGTTCTTTTGTATGGTTTTGTTTTGTTATTGTTTCTTTCATTAAACTTGTTTCATTTTCATAACTTTATTTTGTTATTATTTCCTACTGGTTTCAGTGAAAGACCTCGCCTTCTTTTTCTGGGTCTGTGCCTTCATGGTTTTCCATTTAAATTGGAGAAAACTCAGAGAGATTGTAGTACTTCCCTAGAACATCTACATTGCCAAAGTTCAGACAGATATCATATAATCAAGCCCAATGAGGCAAGAAAGGCACTCATTTTTAACATTCAAGTCTCTGGGAGAATTGATAGGAAAAATTCCAAACAGTAACAGAGACAGCACTGCAGCCACTTAACTTGAAGAACAGTAACACAAGGAAGAGGCAGACTGATAAGGCAAGGGCATTTGGTGGTACAAGGAGCATAAGGTGTTTTAGCAGTCAGGGAAGAACAGGAGAACCTTGTAGTAGATTTGCTTGGATGGGGGATAAGCTTTGGAGAGCACCAGCCAAGCAAGGGAGTGCAGACTGTAGGCACTGAGAGGAGAGTGGAAGGCAAAGTCTCTCCTCACATTCTTCAGGACTTGAATTCCTCATGCATGTACATAATCCTAGTGAAGACAGCTTGCAGCCAACCAAGCGAGGCCAGAGACTGTCTTCTCCCTCTCACTAAGTAACATTGTGCTCTTACTTTGCCCTCATTAGAAAAAATATTGTCTGCCTTGTAAAAGTGAAATCCATAGAAGCAGAGACTACAATAATGGAGGAAACCAGAACAAAAGAAAAGAAAATCATGGTGTGTGGGGGTTTTTTGCTCTTGATGTTGTTACAGGCTGTTTAGATGGAGAATTTGTTTCATTTTCATATTAATTACAATAATTATGAAACATCCAATATTTGTTGTTATTGAAATTAAAAATGAAAGAAATGCACCCAACTACAACTTGTGTTCCTCTGCAGTGTGAGGTCAAAATAAATAACTGGAGAAGACTCTGAAGGAAAAAAAACTTTCAATAGAAAGACAATAGATCTAATACTATATTTTATAGAATGCCTGATTTTAAAGTATGTTTCTGGATGTGGTAGCTATAACCCAGATGGTTTCCAGGTTGATGAGATAGTGACAGTGATCTAAAATGTAAAACTGCCAGTGGCATAATTATTGTGGTATTATGCAGCCAGCAGTATCCAAGAATTAGTCACAGTACAACTTGTAGAGAGGGTGTCACGCTGAGAAAAGCAATAGGATAAATATCTCATGTTGTTTTCCCTTGTAAACCCTAAGTGCAGCTGCCATTCTGTGGGTCTTCCCAATGATGACATACAGATTAAGATGATACATGGAATGAAAAGCCACACCAAGGCATCAGTTGTGGTGGTCAGGATACAGCATCAAATGATGTCATACAGATTAAGTTGATACATGGAATGAAAAGCCACACCAAGGCATCAGTTGTGGGGCCAGGATACAGCATCAAAAGATGAGAACAATTTGATTCTTAAAGAACCTGAATATTCATGTATTTAGTTTTGCTGGGGGAAATGCAAAGGTTATGCGTTAGGAAAGTATGTTGTGTGGAAAATACAAGCTTGAAAGAATACCCCTTGAAGTACAGGAGCATTCAAACTGCATCGTGGAGCTGATAAAACCTATTTAATTCTGGAAGAGCAGTTGCTGCTGAGCAGCTGTGCTTCTCATCAAATGATTTCATTCTCTACCAGATCTTCTGAACTGATATTTTTCCCTGCTAACCAATAATTTCATATTCTCAATCAATTTATGTCAGATTTCTGACTTTTAAACCATTCGGGAGCCTGGAGTGGTGCTTTAGTAACTTCATCGAAGACTAGTGCAATTGAAGGCATAGCCCATTGAGGATGTTGATTCAATATTTCTTTTTTTTAATGTAAGAAACAATTCACATATTATTAACATCAATTTCTACATATCCATGGATGAGCTGACATGGCCAGTCACAGCCATCAGTTTGGGTTACTGTCTTTGATTATTCTTTTATTTCTTTTACACCATTTTTACACTTTCATTGTTATACTATTTCTTTGTTAAAGGCCATCAATACACAGTCGACATAGAAATAACCCTAAGAATGTTTGTTTTAATGGTGGAAATGCAGCATGTAGAAAGTGAAACAGGTGCATAAATAGGTTTATTTCTCAGGAGTAACAAAATGGAAACAAGGATATTCAAATCAAGGTAAACCATTTTCAAAATATGCTTTCAGTCCTAACAATATTTCTCAAAGTCAGCTGAAGCAGTTAAAGACCATAGTTTGCTTGCATGGACGCAGACAACTGATCCATCTAAGTCACTCTATACAATTCAGCAGACTTCAGTGTATATAAGCTGCCTTCTATATCAGTAACTACTTTATTTATTTATTTATTTTATTGATTTTTATCTCGCCCTTCCAGCCTAGGCTGGCTCAGGGCATCTTACAACAGAATAAATGTTGTCATAATACATAAAACATGATTCATTACATTAATACAGTCAGAGATCATTTTGGGGGGAATTGTGGGGGATCGCAGTTCCCCCGAGTGAGGTACGGGGGGCAGGGCACATGACAAAGCCCCGCCCCCTGCTTCCAGCCACCCTGCTTCCGGCCCTCATTCAGCCAGGAGGAGGCAGGAGAAGAGGGAGGGTAAGTTGCTTCCTCCCTGTCTCTCCCCACCCCTGCCTGCCTGGGGCCAGGGAGGGCCTTTGCGGGACTTCCTTGCACTCCCGCCGGCCTTGCAGGTCCACTGCCGGGCCCCTCATGGGGCTCAGCAGTGGAGCTGCAAGGCCGGTGGCAGCCAGGACCGTTGGGGGCGGGGTGTGTGGCCTTATGACACACTTCCGGTGATGTCAGGGGGTGTGGCATATGCTAATGAGTTATGCTAATGAGTTCCCCTAGCTCTTTTTCTATGAAACAACCCCTGAATACAGTTCCTAATAAATAATAATACAGTAATACAAAACAGTGTTAAAATCAAACATAATATTAATGTGATAGCAATTCCAGTTTTTACTTCAGTTCTATTGGTCTGCTTCAGTTAGGGGGGGCTAGGACAGGCAGTAGTCACAGGGACCAACAGCTCAGGGCTTCCACCATGGTTGTCAGTTGTTATTGATAGTGACATCAATAGTTGTGATGGTAGTGGTGGTGGTGGCTCCAAAGGCCTGGCAGAAGAGCTCCGTTTTGCAGGCCCTGCAGAACTGTAAAAGGTCCTGCAGGGCCCTGGTCTCCTCTGGGAGCTCATTCCACCAGAGTGGAGCTGGCACCAAAAAGGTCCTGGCCCTGGTTGATACCAACCTGGCCTCCTTGATACTTGGGAGGACCAGTCAGTTCTGGGTCCCTGAACGCAGTGCTCCCAGGGGCATATATGGGGAAAGGCGGTCCCTCAGGTATGTTGCTAAGGTGCAGGCTGGATGTGCTCCCAAATCGAGAGTCCCATCAATAGCCTGGTCACGGCATTTTGCACCAGCTGTAGCTTCAGGATTTGTGACAAGGGCAGCCCCATGTAGAAAGCATTACAGTAATCAAATCTTGAGGTGACCATTGCATGGATCACTGTTGCCAAGTCAATGCATTAGAGGAAGGGAGCCAGCTGCCTAATCATCCAGAGATGGTAAAAGGTCAACTTGGCAGTGGCTGCTACCTGGGCATCCATTGTTAAGGGGGCATCCAGGAGCACTCCCAGTCTCCTAATCTCCTGCGCTGGCACCAATGGCGCCCCGTCGAAGGTCTGAAGTGGGATCCCTACCCCTGGACTGCCATGGCTCAGGCACAGGACCTCCATCTTCATCGGATTCAATTTCATCCAGCTCAGCCTAAGCCAACCAGCCACAGCTTGTAACGCCCAGTCTAGAACTTCTGGTTTGGAGTCAGGCCAGTGATCCAACAGCGGATAAAGCTGGGTGTCATTCGCATACTGATGACAACCCAGTCCATACCTCTGGGCAATCTGGGCAAGAGGGAGCATATAGATGTTAAAAAGCATCAAGGACAACACCGCCCCATGTGGCACTCCACATTCCAGTGGGTGCCTTTGGGACAGCTGATCCCCCAGTATCACTCTTTGTCCCTGACCCTGGAGGAAGGAAACAAGCCACTGTAAGGCTGGTCCCTGGATTCCAGTGTCAGCGAGGCGGTAGATCAGTAGCTGATGGTCGACCATGTTGAACGCAGCTGACAGGTCTAACAGCAACAGCACTGCCAATCCGCCCCGATCCAGATGGCTTCGGAGGTCATCTGTGAGGGCGACCAGTGCTATCTCTGTCCTGTGACCAGGACGAAAGCCAGACTGGAAGGGATCTAAGATAGAAGCATTATCCAGGAAGTTCTGTAACTGAAGTGCCACTGCCCTCTCTATTATCTTTCCCAAATAAGGCAGGTTGGAAACTGGCCAATAGTTGGCCAATTCAGCCGGGTCCAAAGATAGTTTTTTTTAGGAGGGGGCGCACCGCTGCCTCTTTAAGTGCCTCCAGGAACTGTCCCTCTAAGAGGGACTTGTTGATAATCTCCCGCATGGCATCCTGCAGCAGCCCCTCACGGGCCGCTTTGATTAGCTACAACTGGCACGGATCCAGGCAGCACGTGGTAGGGCATACAGTTAAGAGCAATCTGTCAACTTCTTCTAGGCTGAGTGGGTCGAAATAATCCAGAATGTGACCAGAAGACATGCTAGGAGCCTCGAGTTCATTCTTCAGCTCAATACACATTCAAATAAACCTTGAAATCCCAATGTGGACCCCATCATTCTGCCATGAATTGCAGTCCAGCCTGCATGACTGCAAATGTGCATGACTCACTCTCTGTAATTCACCTTGAGTCCAATTCACAAAGGCAGACAATCAAAAACATAAATAAATAAATTGCAGTGCAGGAAGTAATACATAAATAAGGTCTTCAAGTGTGGCTAAAACTGGAATGGGGGATATATCTCCATTTTCAACCTTGTTCTGTGCAGTTCATTTAGGGAAGTTCCAAAGTATTTTCATACAGATTGTCTGTAACTGCACTTGGCAGAATGAAGCTTGTTCACACTCATGTAAGTATATTATAGCACTTGTTGACACTGAAGTGCCTTGATAAGTAATCTGTTAGGCAAGAAGGAGACAAAGGAGTGAGATATGATCGAGAAGTAGCAAGACAAGGGAAGTTTAAATGTTCTGGTGGCAGATTCGACCATTAGAAATGGGCACAACAGAGATGTTTATCCAGTAAGGATGTTATCTCAGATTACACCACAGTTTTCCCCATTCAATTTTCTCACATATATAGTCCACCCTTTCTTCACCGTATATATACATAGGGCAATGTATATGTTCTCATTTTATCCCCATTAACTCTGTGATGTATATTAGGGTGAGAGATAATGACTACCTCAAGGTATCATTTCATTGTTCTCTTCAGCTCAATCAAGAAAGCATTTACTTTAAAGCAACACACCAACAGTCCCGTGCCTTATTCCTCAGACCAAGAGGTTGACCAAGTTCTCTGGAATTTTGTCTTTCCTAGTTTCCTCCTCTTGCTGGTCCTGATCACCTCCATGCAAAGCATGTGTCTTACCACTGACTACCAGCAGGACCTTCCTAGGGAAAAGCTTAGCCTGATCCCAGTATTTTAGGTTTATAGTATCTATAAATAGTTTTCAGCATTTTTTTCACTAAAAGGATACATGGGGTCAATAACCCAAGGGGCTTGAAATATCTATTTAAGCCTTGAAAAGTTTTGGTATCACACAAAATAGGGAGATTTCCCCCCCATGAACCCCTGTATCACATGACATTATCTGGGACGGTTCAATTTCAGCTCCAGCTCATTAAAAAGACTGATATGACTGAAGACGGGAGTAAAGTTCTTTCAGTGCAGGGGCCAGAAACAATGGAAGGGCACTCTCTATACTTACCCTAAGACATAATTAGAGTCCTAGAGAAAGTTGCTTGAAATCTGTTCTTATCTGCTTCCTTCCTTCACCTTTGGGAGATGAAGCCAAAGTTTTTCCTGTGTCTATTAATAACACTTGGTATGACTTGGGAAATAGCACTTGGAGAAGAAGTTATTCATATGATCAAATTAAACAAATCAGGTTTCATTCTAGATGTAGAACTAGAACTACAGATCAACTTCAGGCAGTTCAGAAAACATGGGATTTTGATGATTTTAGAAAAAATCACAAGCAGGTCTGCCCAGAGGTAAGTCACATTTTGTTCAATACTCCCAAGGAACACGTTCTTAGAATTGCAGTCTTTTTCTGCAGGCTGGTAATGTGTATTGGTGGCCCTCTATCCCATTATCCAGTTTTAGGACAGTTGTACACTTTAATGTCATTTATAGAACTTTTTGCAGTCTTCTCAAATACCTTTGATATAGAAATGTGGGAATAAATGGCAGCCTTATCAACGGCTTCCTAGTAAATACTGTTCTGATTAATAGTTCTTACAACAATAGATACACATAATTGAAGATGTAACAGTGTGATCCAGGCCCCAGTCAATATATCAGCAGCGCAATCCAAAGTGTTCTCAGCCCACTGAAATCAACAGGCTAAGAAGGGGGTAACTCTTCTGGGTTTGGTACTGTTGCTTCTTTTCTCCTCAAGCTAAGCTCCTGACTTGAGAAGAGGACTCTCAGCACTTCCTCTACCAATCTGCCGCTCACTGAATAATCCATTATTGTTGAGGGGTTTCAGTGCTGCACATTAGAGAATGTTTGTCAGACTCTATTTCTAATGTAGCAATTGGTAGCCTTAGGGGAGCTTCACTTTTGAATGCCCTAATTGACACGTTTTGCAGTTTAAGGATGTATATTTTAAGCATTCAACTCAACATCATATTACAGTGTGCAAACATTTCATTAAAGGATGTAAGATGCTGGTAGTATGGAATATAAAGTATGATATTGTAACAGGGGGTGCTGAGAATATAAAGCTGATTGCTGTTTATGATTTATACATTTCAGCTGTCTTTGTATGTGTACATCTTGAGATTCTCACTGTCTTGTCCTAGGATAATGAAGGTAGAAAAAAAAGACACTGTCAGTTCTATACGCACACTTCTCATCTGTCAAAAAGAAAAATAACCTACAGAATGTCAATCAGATAACAGTGACTACAGGTGTACATTAGTAAACTAAAGCTTCTTGAAATTCCCGTGGAATTTCCCATCCTGATCTATATTTTATTACAAAACACCTCCCCGTCTCTGTGTCTCCTGAACAGGCTAGCACCCTACTAGAAAGCCGACAGACTTGCTCCAGAAATACTTCTGGCCTGGATTCAAGTGGGGGCTGCCCTATTTCCATGCTGCCTAATCTCTAAGTATTTCAAAAAAAATTAATAGAGTTTGAAGTCTTTGTGTGACATTTGTAAACAGCTGAAAGAAACAATCCCAGGAACTTTCTATATTCATAAAGAAGAGCATCCTGTCTTTGGAGATGCAGGGGAGAGATGTGGCACAATGTGGATAGCTAATAGGTCAGAGTGGGTTTAATACATCCGTTGATGGTTCTCATTGTTGTGTTGAGTTGGACATCAAGTTTGTGGGCATGGGGACTGTTGAGCCACACTGAAGCACCATAGTCTGCTGAACACGAAGTTGAGCATCTAAGTGTTGTAGCAGACACACAAGTTGTACCACATAATTTTTCAAGAATGTTGCTTCAAGTCTGTATTTTTGCTGCTACATTGGTAAGATGGTGTTTATAGCTCAAGGTCCTGTCCAGGGTTATACCAAGGAATTTAGGTGTACAGTTGTGTGTAAGTTGGGTGCCATTAAGGTATACATTCAGTTCACAGTTGGCAAGATTGTTATTGAGATGGAAACAAGAGTATTCTGTTTTTCCTGGACTTGGGATAAGCCACCATTTATGGTAGTAGCCATCCAAAACTGTGAGGTCCCTAGTCAGTATTTCCTCAGATCTTTCAATTGATTTGTGCCTTACTGCAATCACCTTGTCATCAGTGTAAGCAAACCTCCTGGATGTCATCTGGGGGAACATCAGAGGTGTCTAGATTGAAATGAACATGAGCAAGGACCAAGACCTGGGGTAGACCATTATTCATTTTCTTCTGCTTGCTGATTGACTGACCCATAATTCCTCAGAGAGTCCTATTGCTCAGCATGTTGTTTAGGAATTGAAATAATGTTCTGCAAGGGAAAACGTAAAAACTTGTACAACAGACCATCCCTCCATACTATGTCATAAGCAGCAGTCAGAGTGACAAAAACTGTCGATGTCTTAAGACACTTCTGATCCCCTGCCTCAATGAAAGTTGTTAAACTGAGAACCTTGTTTTCACAACTATGTCAGGGTCTAAATCCTGCTTGCTCTATAGGGACATTTTTGTTAATTTTGTCATTGATTCTGTTCAGGATTAGACTCTTGAGGAGTTATAACAAGAGGTCAGAAGGGAAATAGGTCTGTAACTTTCTGCCAGATGTTTAGGTCTTCCAGGTTTCAGAATAGCAACTATTTTTGCTTTCTTGAATTATCCTGGGAATCTTTTTGTTCTCATGATATCTGTGAGAAACTTTGCAAGCCACTTCTTAGTGAATGTGCCTCTGTTGATCTGGAACTCATTATGGATGCAGTCAAAGCCTGGTGACTTTCCACCCTTGATGTCCCTCAATGTCTTGGAAATCTCATCAGCACTGAAATTCCCTGGCAGCTCACAGTCTTCAGGGCAGGTATGTTTCAAATTCTGCAATATTTTTTATCCTGATAGTAAAATCTTGATCCTTTGGACCTCTGGACAGGGATACCATTTGTGTAGCTACCTAGTCTGATGTTATCTCTGGATTTCCTTGGAGCACAGGTGAGTTTGCACCTAGTTTTTTCCACAGGTTCCAGGTTTTCCTACTGGAATGCCTGAAATCCAGATTTTCATGTGCTTTAGTCCATTTTTGTCTACACGCATTATTGAGTTCACGGAGTAGTTTATCTGCTACTTCTGGGTCTGCTGTGAAGGAAATTTTGATACAGCCTCTCATTCTGATTGCTCCAGCCTGGAATATATTCTTTCCAATAGCCTCTAGGAATGTGCCTTTTCACCATAGATATAACAGCTCCAATGAATTTGTGGTAGTTATTATGTGTTGGAGGAACCCATCTAAGACACCTATCCAGATCTTCACTGGAACCTTTCCAATTCACCCTCACATGGTCTTGGAAAAAATCTAATAATTGGTATTTGGATCCATAGCTCAAGGATTACAGGTTGATGCTAAGTGTGTGGGAAATCCTCAAGAACACATCTGGATATAGGCAAGAGCTGATTTCTCTAGTCAGATGAAACAAATGCTAAATCAGGGTTGGACTTTCTGTTCCATGCCATTGATCTGAAGATGCCTCTGTCTTAAGTGTCAAAAATGAGATGAAAGCTATGGTATTCAGCCCAGTTGACAAGTGCCTCACCATTCTTCTCATTGACAGTGTATCTTCAATTTCCACGGTGGCTATTAAAGTCACCGGCATATAGAGAAGGATGAGGCTAGGTTGAGAAGACTTGTGTTGGCCATGAAACTGCAGAAAGTTTGTGAACATTGACAACATGTACTTCCCCAATTTTACTACAATTGTGTGGATGTCATCGTGGACATTGGTCAATACCAGCTTCCCTTTTTCAATGTTGCTTCGGGCATAAGTCACTATGCCATGGGCAATGTTCCCTCTAAGCTGTGGAGTCTTGTGAGCAAAAATTCTACTTTGTGAACTACAGACATTAAAGTTGTGAGTGAGCTATTTGGCTACTGCATAAATTAGTTTGTTCTGGAGCCATCCTTCCTGAGCTAAGACAAAAATCTGTGAGCCAGAGGCTAAAAAACTGAGCTAGCTCATACTAACTCAGCTTACAGGGAACACTGGCCATGGGTATGATGATATATGATGCCAATAACATCATATCCAGCAATTTTCACTCAGGGGGTTGATTTTTGTCATTAAGATGAGTTTCTTGAACAAAAGCTAAATCTATTTTATTAGTCAGTAAGATTCACAACAAGTACTGGCATTTAGCCTTACTTAAACTCTCAACATTCATTTGTAACTTTGAACTTCATTTCCAATACTGATACGAGCACCATCAAGGTTTGTAGACTGAAACTGTAGCTTCTCCTAATAATGATGTGTTGAGATAAAACACATACATACATACCTTTTCCATGGCTAAATCCCCAAAATCTCAGAGAGGAATTTATATCAATACTTAATGTTTCACAGAAGCTTGTGGTGCTCAGCTAAAAATCAACTGATATTGTATCATTTTCTTAGAAATTCAGGTTTTTTCCTCCAATGTTATCATTTTGCAGTGTAGGGCTTGCCTTTTTAGGAACATGCAGTGCCAAATATAGAAGAAATCACACATGTTCTTGTGTTCAGAATAGTCTTATCTGTTTAGCTGCTTTTGGAGTGACTACAGTCACTGCTGGAAGGTTCAAACCAGTATAGAAAAACAAGGCTTCAGATATTTTTTTTCAGGCTTCCTTTCTCATGCACGTCAAACTGAGAGCATAATTCCTTAAACAAAATGAACTGCTGAATCCATTCATTATCGTCTTATATGAATTTTGCACAGAGAATAATAAAGTGCAAGATGCATCCCAATTGTAGCACTGGCTTTGTAAGCTGTTTGGATAAGAAACCACCTGGGAACTACAACTAAACTGCTCCAAGCTCTCTGAGAAATAAATCCTGGTTTTTCTGGTAAATATTGGTAACAGTGATTTTGGGATTTTCTTCACCTTCCCCACTGACACCCAGCTCTTATCCCGACCTGCATTTCAGTGCCCAACAAAAAAATGAAGTCTCATAGTGTCACCATTGGCTGATGGTTCTGTGAGACTAGCAAGAATCTGCGTGCACTCTCAGTAGTAGCTGAGGGACCTACTTTTATGAACCAGTGAAAGGCGAGAGACGTTTAGTTTTCAGACTGTTCTTACAAAGCACATCTCTAATCAGGGAGGGTATGTGGTGGCAGGGGCAAACAAGCCAGGATTCTGCATTTGTTCCGCATTTGTATATGACTATTTCAGACTAACCATGATTAACATATACCGATGTGAGCTGCCTAACTAATCATAATTAGTGGAATATCCCATGTTCAGACAATCCATTAACTGTAGTTAGTTTAACTGAACTTCAGTTTTCCATGATGTCTGAATCAAACCATAGAGGACAATAAGTTCAGAGTGTTGAATGGAGGCTTACCTAAACCAAATTCTCACACCTTAACAGGTCCAGCAAGCTGGAGTGGGAGAGTGGCTATTCTTTGGGCCCTGAAGGACTCATTGACATTCAGTTGAATTGGCTGAAGCTGGCATGGCTTCTTCAGTACACTTTTACAGTGTGGGAGATGAGAAGCAAGGAACCATGATTTCATTCTCCCAGTGCTTTGAACAAGGGGAGCCACTGGAGATTTGTTTCCAGGCTCTTTCCTGTATTACCCAGACCGAAATACAGGGAAATCTGCCCAAATCAGATTTCATGACATGTAATAAACAAACACTATATCTTGTAAAGACACTAATGAGTGTGTGTGTGTGGGGGGGGATCATCTGGGACATCTCAGTATCTTACAGTATCTCAATCATTGGCTAAGTAATTCATGGGTGACAGAATTTGGGGGCCTTGAACCTTAATCAGGAAATCTTAACAGAGCAGTACTTCTTTGTTATAGATCTCTTCTTTACTGAAGTTCAGTCTTTCATTCTTTCACCTTTGCTATTTGAATTTTTCCTATAGTAGATAGCATGCCTTGCCAAACCAAACAAGTTCAAATTAACTCGTGCTAATATATGCACCCACAGGACTTGAGGAGAAAGGGATTTGAAATATTATCTTCATTATATGGTGTTTGTATCCTTAAGTCATACATTGTTAACATTTTATCTGTAAAATATTCAAGCATAGCATTTATGCAGATGTAGCAGATCTGTAACATCTAAATATAGGAAGAAAGATCTGTAACATCTAAATATAGGAAGAAAGAGGACCTCCAGTACAATTATTTTAAACCATGAGAGTATCGCTTCCTGCTTTTAAATATGAGAGGGCATGATTAATAAACTTATTAATTTGCCTCATTAGTTCTAAACCAATCTATTAATAGTAATAGCTGGGATTGATAATATAGAACCAGCTCCTTGCATAATTGGCTCTATCATCTACATGGTAATTGTCTATTTGTGCCATCCGTTGCTCTCTACCTAAGATTTAAACTAGATAACACAAGAATGAAATATATTGAATATGGAACAGTGGTCTGTACTTTTCAAAGACATATGAAACTACAAACTGCTTGTCTTATTGCTTTCCAAAAGCTGAGGTACCTCTTCATGAGTCATTGCCATGTATGAGAATGCACAAACCATAATGTGAGAATTATATGTGTATCCAGCTCACCTTATTTTCTGAAATGTTTCTGTTGCATTGAGACACTGCTGAATTTTTATGCTAGATATCAGAAATCAAGATTTTTCGAATCCATTTCAGGCATCCAGTTAAATCACTAGTTGTCTGAAATGATCTTAAAAAGAGCCAAAAGGATGTGGGTTCTTCCCAGAAAACTCTAGACCTCATTGCATACCCAATAATGCTAACAGAGAAGTGCCTCCAAGCCAGATGCTTATGATTTCTAAGTGTTTCCGAATACAACATTAGATAAGATCTTTATTCGCTTTGCTATTTCCATTTAGCAGTTATGATCAGATCAACGAAAGCTTTCAAAGGAATGAAGATTCAAAATACCAAATTTAAGATTATTCTAGACAGAGATGCCATTATATTAACTTTGACTGAGCCTGTGAATTCCGTAAGAAATGTTTTACATTGTTTTGACAAATGGTTTAGTATTTGGTTATCAAATTAATAAAACCATAACTGATTTGTAAGGGTTATACTTGGAGTTTAACATTGCAACTTTTAGTATGGTGAAATATCTTGGGATCTGGCTTTCAGCTAATGTAGTAGATAAGTATAAGAACATATGTAAGAAAATGTGGGTAGCAATGACCAATGCTTTGCAAAACTACTCATTGCTCCATTCTCAGGTAGTTGGATACAGCCAGCTTTTAAACTAAATCATGCCTATTTCTGCTTTGAAAGCAGGGAGTAGCCCCACTAGAGTTGTTTGTTAATTTGGTAACTCTATTGGCCTGACTGGATGTAAACCCAGCTAGGCCGGAAGTGGTGCTATGCTGCTATTGGTAAGTTGAGAACCATCCAGAGGAGATCTGGATCGAGCAAGAGGGTGGATAGATGTGCTAAGGGAAGCTTCAGAGAAGAGATGAACAGGGTGAGGAAGCCAAAGGGAGGAGAAGCCCAGGGGTTGAGGGAAGCCTCAGGAAGACAGCCAGGATTGACCTCTGGGCATTCCTACCACTGCCATAAGGAATAGCTTCCTGACAGTCCATTGGGGAAGGGATAGGCTGAGGAGCATTGTGTAAGCCTGGGGTTACACAACTTGTAAAGGAAATTAAGAGTAAGAGGACCAGTGAAGTGGAGCAGAGGCTCATTCAGAGTTGCCCAGAAAGAAAGGAACCATGGGTGGCCCTCAGTCTGAGAACCTTGGAGACATAATTGTGGCACCCTTCTTATGACAGCACCCATCTCACAGGGCTTTATTCCATGAAAGTATCCTGATTACCACTGTATTTATTTATTAGACTTGTAGCCTTTTTGGTAGTTAAAACTGTTTCCTTTCTACAAGGAGAAAAAAACTGGTTGGATACCACCCATTGTTTGGAAGGATATTAATTCTGAAATATTGATATCTAACCAAACATAAAACAAATGGCAGAATTTTTTTTACAAAATGTATTTGGTCAAATAAAAGCCAAGAGTAGCTTTCAGAGCCATCTTAAAAAACAGTTTTGTGGGAGTAAACCTCATTGAATAGACTTGAATTGATCTGTTTAGGATTGCTGTCTTCATTTTACAAAAACGGGGGGAGGGGGACAAAGGGTTGTTGTGTCTGACTCTTAAGCAGATTTATATTTTAAAAATTCTAAATGGTAATATGTTAATAATAATCTTCCATGGTATTGCTTGGAACAAGACAGTTCTAAAGCTCTACTTGCATATTTGCCTTGGTATTTAAAGAACTATAAAATTACATCTAAGGAGTATCTACTATATTCAGATCCTTTGACAGAGGTGTTGTTAGTTCTCCAAAGAAAGTATTTTAATCCAGGTGTTTCTCCCTTAACAACTTTTGTCTTCAATTTGGAATATAGAACCACAGTTTCATGCACTACGAGGATGTATAATAACTTTACTAGGTTTATTGATGCTCTGGTAAACATCAATGGGGAAAAATACAAACACAAATGGTTCCAATACTTCTGATTTTGCAATTATATTAATTTCAAATTGAAGGAACATATTTTGTGTACCACTTTCACTGAGTCTGCAAACCCATTATGTAAAAAGAAAGAGACAAAAGGTCTCCCTATCCTGTCTTTATCTATGTTTGTTAAAGACATCATGTAAGGTAAAATCTGTTTTTATAAGACTTGGAGAAAATGTTAAGCATTTGCTGCGGAAAGGTGATTGAAAAGCTTCTAGTTCTGTCAATGCAATCTTTTTACAAATAAAATTGTCTGTCAATAGTTCTTGACTCTTTACAAGATGACTGTTCTATAAGGTAGCTTGGCATAGGAAGTTTGTGTACTGAATTTAAAATATGTGGTAGACTTACATAGTCACAAAAATGTGGAGAAAGATATTTTTAATTGACACACAAGGCACTCAAATATCAAGGAACCCAAAAATACTCTTTCTGTGCATTTTTAAATCATATGTTGGAAGACACCATAATGGAATGATTTCGGGCTCTTTTTTTAGCAGCTAAAATGGCAAAATTAGGAAAATGTTAAGAACTTAAATATTAAAACTTGGATTAATAAAATATTGACTAAATTAAATGAAATTACTTATAAATTGCAGGAAAAATGACTCAGATTTTTTTAAAAGGCAGAAACCCGTTTTTGATTTTGAGGATCAGATATTTGGTTTGTTAGTTAATGTATATAATTGTACTTCCTTGTTATTATGGCACTATGACAGTATATTATAATGATCTGTTATAGTAATATGCTATACAACTGGGGACGTACAATACTTATGAGGGATCCCTTCCCTCTCTTAGCCATATTATAATACCCATCCCAGCAAGCCAGACATGGCTCCCACCACTCACCATTGTCTCCAGCTCCCTTTCATCATTGTCAATGCCAGGTCTGTCACCACTCCCAGCTCCCACCATGGCAGTGAGCCCAGGGTGGCTCCTGGCCTCTGCCTCTGAGTTCACTGTGGCTCCCATTTCCCCATTGTCAATGTCAACACCAGCTCCACTGGAACTCCACCACCATCACAGCAAGCCTCATGCAGTTCCTAGCATGCACTGCCAGGCCCTCTGCAGCTCTCCCCCCCCCCCCATTGCCAATGCTACACTGGGTCTACTGTAACTCCCATTTCCCCATTGTGGCCAGCTCTTCAGTGCTATCCAAAGGAAACTCAATCTCAGACAGAGAGTATGTCCCTGTTAACATTGCATCAGTTGGGAAAATGGGGAGCATGTAACAATATACAATCTTGATGTGGAATTACCAATGGAACCACTATAGACAATTTCACATTTTCATTGTTTTCTGAACTTTTAAAAAAATGAGCACTTCCCTAAAATAGCCACACTTGACTTTGTCAGGGAGAAATATAAAAATAGCTTTGCAGCTAGAGTCCTCAACTGGGCAGCATTATCATAATGAGCAGCATTACAGGGAAATGTAGGTTAAAGAAGCACAATGCTCATCTTAAGCCTTGCGGCTTGCTACTTGGAGAAGTGTATTCATTAATATCTTTGCATCTAGTTCAGTGTTATACCATGACTGAGTACATTTAAACATATGATGTTCATGAATGATGCTTGACAGGATGATGATCAGTCTGATTCACACACAAGTCAAGTCGAAAAACACAGATTTAAGCTGATTTCAGTCCCATTGATTTTTATTTAAGCAGAAGTTAAATCCATGTACTCTGACTTAACTGGTTTGTGGGTCACAGCTTCTGTCACCTGCAAATAGTAGGTTAGCTTCCTTATGACAACCTGAGCCATATAGTAACTGAGTCACATTGAATCTGACATCCTACGCTGGGCAACAGGTTATGAAGTGACAGGGCAGAAGCTGCTGCGCTTGAAATGGCAATACAGAAAACTGAAGGGTTGTTTCAGTGAGAATTTACAGAGGTGTAGCTTCATTATTATGAATTAGACTACTTCAGCATGAATTGTCAGTGAACTACCATTTAGCAAGATGTGATTTTGTAATGCCAGAATAATATTCTCCTGAACAGTCTTCTAATTGCCACCTCTCTCTCTCTCTCTCTCTCTCTCTCTCTCTCTCTCTCTCTCTCTCTCTCTCTCTTTCTCTGGAAACAGAAAGTAAGTTCAAATTTCTTTGACAGAATATACTCTCCTCAACTTCCAGTTCAGACAACCTAACCAATCATTTGGAGGCCAACAAGGGCTTTTCTGTTGGCTGTATGATTTCAGAAGGCCTCTTTCATGTGGTTCACAGTAGGGATGGGCATGAACCAAATTATGAACTAAAGTACATCATGAACTAGGCCCAGTTTGTGGTTTGCAAACCTTGGTTCATGCCATCCCGCCCTCATGGGTCCCCATGAACTTCCCATGAACCAACCTGGTTGGCAGACATGCTGGCACTGGTGGTGGGCCTTGAAGAAGGCATTTAAAGAGACCATGGTCTCTGTCTATGCCTTCTACAAGCCTCTTGCAAAAATATTTAAAGGGCTCCATGGTGGCAGTGCAACTCACAAATAACCTGAGAAGGCATTTGAAAGTGAGTGAACTGGGAAGGCATTTAAATGATTTCAGCAGTTGAAACAAGGTTTTTTTCAGTTGCAGTGGTGGAGCTGCTCAGTTCTATAGTATCCCTAGTGCCTGGCCCATTTCCAAAAACCTAGCACTGTCCATTTCTGTGGATGCAGCAGTTGCACTTACTACCTCCCATTGGTGCTCCATTGTTCACCAATGCCCTTGTGCATATGAGAGCAAGATTCAAGTCTGGTAGCACCTTAAAGACCAATAAGATTTCCAAGATATAAGCTTTAAAGAGTCAAAAAGCTTATACCCCAGAGAACTTGTTGGTCTTTAAGGTACTACCAGACCTGAATCTTGCTCTTCTACAGTAGACCAACATGGCTACCCACCTGAAACTATCTTGAGTACATAGCTTCCTAACCATAATGAAAACTAATGATATTTGTATTTGACTATGCAAAGCCAAGTGTGGTGAAGTGGTTAAAATATTGAGCTAGTATAAGAGAGATCTTAGTACAGTTGCTGTCTCTCAGCTTGATTAACTCAGACAATTGGGGGGAGGGTAGATGGGGGGACCTATAAGTGTAGGTGTAGGGAAACCACTGTGTTCTCATTGAAAAAGAATACTATGTCAAGGGTGTGCTGTGATCCACACAAGTTCCCAGAGATTTAAGAAAGTGCCTTAGGGACAAGATATAGGATCAATCTTTTGCTTCCATACATTGAGAATGAGGCCTACTTGTATAACCAAACTCCACAACAACAAATGTGAAGCAGGAAAAGCATTATCCCAGCCAATCACATAGAGACCAAACAAATTCCTTTTGGATACCAAACTCACTTGCTAATCTGACATTATGCTCACAGGGAGGGAAGGGAAAGGAGCGCCACAGCAAGAAAAGAGTGCCAAATGAAGCTGGAACAGGAATTCTCAGTCATCCCACTGACTGCACCACATGTAAACCTTTCCTTTTGCCCCGCCCACAATGTCTGGTGGCTCCAAGTCTCTATGGGGGACAGTTCCAAAACTAACCCTGCCGTTATTTTGGCAGAAACGTGCCTGTTTCTAATGTAACCAGTCAGATGTCACTGGGTGATCATAAAAGCAATGTTTTCTTCCGGCATCTAATATTCAGAGATGCATTGCTTGTGTCTTGCACATGAAGCTTTCATTTAGCTGTTTGGGCTAATAGCTCTTGATAGACCTATTCTCAATGAATTTGTCTAACCTTTTTAAAAGCTATCTACTCTAGTGCCTATCACCACATCCTGTGGCAGTGAATCCAGCAAGTTAATTACATGCTGTTTGAAGAAGTGCTTGCTTTTGTCGCGTCCTGAACCTACTGTGGTAGTGGCAGTTGTGAGTGGCATACACATTTAAATTTCTAGGTTTCCTCAGAATTAACAACACAGCAGCAATCAGGAAAAGATTAGCTGCCTGTCTCTGTGTTTATTACTGCATCAAATCAAGGAAAGAGCAAATGTGCCCCTTTTAAATTCTTTTTATGTTTGTTTATGTTTGTGTCAATGATTTTGGGTCTTGCTGTTGCTTTATATATATAAATATATATATATATATATTCGTGCACACTGAATACCCCTATTGGTTCTATATGCTGTTGACCTGAGCAGTACATGCCATTTATTATATATAATGCTGATTTATTAATGCACACATAACATTTTATGGGGGGGAATTCAATACAAGGAAACAAAATATTGCAAAAATAAAGTACAGCTCTCACAAGAGAGATGTGAAATGAAAATGGGGATGTTCAGGTTGAAACAGTGGGGATGAGAATTGTAAAATCATCTCTAAAAGAAAGCAGGCAGTTTAAATGTGTATGTGCCATTTACAGTTTATAGTGCTCCATATCCCTTTTGTGTAAATTGGCTCTTACAGCTACCCAGATGCTGGGAAAAGAGTTGCCACGCCTGGCCCAGTCATGATGAATGGGGCCCATTCTGGTCCCCAATCTACTTGAGAGACAGGCGCATCATTCAGGATGCCATCAAAACCATATATGAAAAAGCAAGCAGAGAGCAAGGGTAGTTGGTAAGGCTCTGGCTGTGAAACAACAAATCCTTCAGATTTTTTTTTTAAAAGAATTTTTTTTCCCCTGGAGAATGAGCTTGTTTGGATGAAAACTCCTTCCTCTTCAGTTTGGGTGGAGGAGGGAGCATGAAGAAGTTTTTGGCTTTTTTTTTGTTTTAAGGAAGCTTGAGCTAAAATTAAAAACAAATACAGGGTGGGAAAAGAGTTATTTATTTAAGAACAGAAATCTTTCTGTCTATGACTATTTTCTGCATCCCCATTTTCCTTTAGATTAAGATAGCACCACAGACGAAAGAATTCATGTGAGGCATTACTGACCTCCTGATAAATCTGTGGACAAACTGATTATTCTCTGCTCTACCCTGAGACGTGCCCAGATTGTGAAAGTGAGTGGCCTACTAAATAAAGCTGGTTGTGCTTTGTTGCATGCAAGAGGTCTCAGTGAGACCTCTTGGAAAGTGCACTCAGCTTGTCTCAGCCAAACAGTGGGGTGGGAACTAGTACTGGTATGACTGAGTCTGATGTCTTGGAAAGACAAGAAAAGCTCATTAAACAGTATCTCATTAGCAAATACATATATGCTCAGCTTTAATAATCTCATTCTTAACACTTAGAAATTTAACATGCTTCTGATGAGATATTATTGGGTTTGTAGTTTGTGCCATAGATAGAGTGCTGTGTTGTGAGTGCTTCTGTCCAGCAGTAAATATGGCTGAATTTTTGGAGACATCCATCAACAGGCATTCTAATCCTTGCTCATGGTGGGAATTTTAAACCATGTTTCCTTCTTGTTGAACAATAGCAATAATTTCTGCAAAAATTTATTCCATAACATTAGACTGTCCAAATTACTCAATGTGGAGGAATTGTCAGATAACCATGATATGTTTTACTGTGTAATGCACAACAGGAGGTGTGCGAAGAAAAAAAATCATTATAACTTTAGATCTGGACTTTGGTGGGTGGGGATTTTTACCTTGATTGAGAAGCGTTACTTTGATTCATAGTGTTGCCCCCTAGTGGCAGTTGCTGGGTGACGGGAGGAATCCAGGTTGGGTCTTCAGGGTTGCCCCCTAGTGGCTGTTACTGGGCAACTAGAGTTATATAAAGGCTGTGGAATTTTATCCAGCCAGTAATTACTCGGGCATACTCTAGTGGTGAATCAAAGTATAGCCATCTTTCTGAGGCATAAAGTTTTTGGATACTTAGCATAGGCATAGGTGACTTTGCAATTCATAGACAGCATGGCATCTGGAAAGGGCAAGGGGCGGGGCAAGGGCAAGCAACCCGCTCCTAAGAGGCCTAACCTTAAGCCAGTTAGGCCTGAATCATCTGATGAAGAGGACGATCCTATTAATGCTGCTATCCTGGCACACTTAGATGCCTTGGAGAAGCAAAGGGGGAAGCAAGTCCTGCCACCCGCTGCAACTGAGGGCTCTAAGAGAACAAAACCTAAGGCTCCTTCTGCTTTCCAAGCAAAGATTCTGGTGCACTTGGCCATGATGGAGGACAGTCAGGGGACATCAGGTGATCAGCAAGGCAGTGGTCAGCAAGTGGATGAAGCTGATGATGGTGGAAGGCAGCTGGAGGTTTATAAGGGCCCCCCTTCCAAGGATGGTAAGGAGGGTGAAGAGGCCAGGAAGTGGTCTTGGGGGTCAGGGGACTAGGGGGGCACTGGGCCTTCATCTTCTCAGTCATCTAGCTGCAGAGGTCACACAGGAGGATGCAGGTCACATTCATCACAGGGGTGGTGGGGTCCGCACCATGGCTGCATGTGCTGTGCTGGGCAGCAGTATGAGCATGTGCCGGCTAAATCCTTGCCTAGTGGCAAGGTAGAGCTTCCATTAGGTGACTACCTGTCCACAGCCACATGTGACAGGATCCTTAAAGGGGATTTTGTCAACGTTTTCACCCTCCTTTTTAGGGAACTTGATTTAAAAAATAAGGAGGATTTAAATAAGCGTGAAAAAGAGCGCTTGAAGAAGCGAGGGATGACAGGATGTAGGCCAACTGGTATCTGGTGTTCCTTATTTATACAGCTGTCATCGTACACCAGCAGCCTTGGAGGGCCTCCCCCATGCTGAAGTATATGGACATTATTTATAAGGCATATACTCGCTTTATGGGAATGGCATGGCTGGAGTATGATGAAGGCTTCAGAATGTGGGCCGCCATGAATCCGACCTGGAGGTGGGATTGGATTCATCCCTACCTGTAGCTTGAAGCTATGGCGGCAGCAAGGCCTGCAGCTGGAGACTGTTCAGACACTGGTCATGTGGTGCATAGGCTGCAGGGTCCGAGTTCGGCCCGAGCTCCCAGCGGGCAGGCACCCCAGAGGTGCCCACTTTGTTGGGAGTTTACTTCACAGGGCACATGCAGTAGGAAGGTGTGTTCCTTTCGGCATGAGTGCCCGCTGTGCGCGGGCCCCCATCCACTCTCTAGTTGCCCCAGGCCAAGATCTAAATTGGGCAGCAGGGGTGGGAGGTGTAATTTCGGTGGCGGAGGCCAACAAGGGGTTGGGGACAAAGGGTCCTAGTCCCATTAAGATTCATATGTTGGCCTGCCTGTTGAGGGATTATCCCAATCAACAGGTGGGTAAGTATTTGTTAGAAGGGTTTATGTTTGGTTTTAGAATACCTTACCAGGGGGACAGGAGTCCATTTTGGGCTCCTAACCTTAAATCCATTAGGGGAATGGAAGAGGTAGTGAGGCAAAAAATTGCCAAGGAATGCACGGAGGTCAGGGTGTTGGGCCCCTTTCTGGCTTCACCGTGTCCCAATTTGAGGGTGTCCCCTTTAGGAGTGGTCCCCCAAAAAGCCCCAGGCGAGTTTAGGCTCATCCACCACCTGTCCTACCCTCGGGGAGGATCAGTCAATGATGCAATACCTGATGAGCTTTGTTTAGTCAGGTACACATCATTCAACCAGGCTATGCAAGTTGTGCGCCGCTGTGGGTTAGATGCAGACCTCGCCAAATGTGATATAAAATCCGCATTCCGTCTTCTCCCTGTACACCCGGGGGACTTTGAATTGTTAGGTTTTGCATTTGAGAACAGGTTTTACATGGATCGGCCTCTTCCTATGGGGTGCTTCGTTTCATGTGCAGTTTTTGAGAAGTTTAGTACGTTTTTGGAATTGGGCCTGCATTTTAGGATGGGGCTGACCAGTACCGCGCACTACTTAGATAATTTCCTGTTTGTGGGAGGTGCAGATACTGGGCACTGTCAATTCTTGTTGGACTCCTTTACATCTTTGGCCAGGGAGCTTGGAGTTCTGTTGGCCCATGAAAAGACTGAGGGGCCCACCAAGGTATTGACGTACTTAGGGATTGAATTGGATACCAGAGGTCAGAGGTCCCGCTTGCCCTGGGATAAGATCCAGGATTTGAAAAAGTTGATTGGACAAGCTACTAAGCTTAGAAAAATAACTTTGCTGGAGCTCCAGAGGCTTGTGGGTCACCTGAACTTTGCTTGCAAAGTGGTTGCTCCCTGCAGGCCATTTGTGCGCCACCTTTGTGATTCCATGGTGGACTTGTCCCTGCCTCACCATAGGACCAGGGTCACAAAGGGCATTAGGGAGGACCTCTTAGTCTGGCAAGATTTCTTGGAATCCTTCAATGGGGTTTCTTTCTGGCGGGAGGACCTCTTAGGTGAGGCAGAGCTTCAGGTAGCTTCCGATGCTGCAGGCTCTTCTGGGTTTGGAGTTTATTTTAGGGGTCATTGGTGTGCTGAGGACTGGCCACGGGAATGGTTCCGGGCAGGTTGGGTCAAAGACCTAACCTTTCTGGAATTCTTCCCGATTGTGGTAGCAGTGGGGCTATGGACAGCAGATTTTGCTGGGCGTACGGTCCATTTCTGGTGCGACAATCTTGGCATGGTACAGGTTATTAATTCAATGACCTCTAGGTCAGCTCGGGTCATGACATTAGTTAGGGCCTTCACTTTAATCTGCCTCAAAAACAATATTTTGTTTAAAGCACGGCATGTACTTTTGTTTAAAGCGCGGCTAATAACTGGGTCACTGACGCTATCTCCCGAAAACAGATAGAGAGGTTCTGTCGGTTGGCCCTGGGTGCAGATCAGTCCCCAGTAAGGATGCCCATGAGTTTTTGGGGGATTGGAGGGCTGAGTCTGACAGGGCAATTGGACTAGCTTTAGCTCCATCAACTAGAAAATCCTACAGGAGGGCCGGTCATGACTTTAGGCAGGCAGTGGGCCTACCTCAGGTTTAGCCCATTCCAGTGCCTCAATTAATTCAGTTTTGTGTGTATTCCAAAAAGAGAGGTTTGGCTGTAAGGACCATCAAGGGTCAACTGTCTTCCTTGGCATATGCCAGTAAAGCACCAGGTTTTGCTGATTATACGGGAGATTTCAGAGTTAGGAAGACGCTGGAGGGTTGGTCCCGAGAGAGTGGTCCTGCAGTGGACACCAGGGAACCATTGTCCCCAGCAATTCTTAAAGGCCATCGGGCCTTATGGCCAGGCATCTGCACTGACATGTATGAGACCACTCTTTTTCATGTGGCTTCATTGTTAGCCTTTTTTGGGACACTGCGCATTAGTGAATTGGTGGCGGCTTCACGTCAGGATACTTCTGGGAGGGCCCCTGTGTTAAGTGACATTACCATGTCGGCAGACAAGGTTAGGGTGTTGATTCAACATTCCAAGACCGACCAGCGGGGAAAAGGCTCAGTCTTGGAGCTTGGTCAGTGCTCTGATCAGGAGCTATGCCTGGTATGGGCACTGCGACATTACCTTGCATGGAGGGGGTCAGAGGTTAGCATTTTATTTCGCCATAGAGATGGTTCCCCTCTTACCAAATTTCAGTTTTGGTCGCTAACCCAGAAGGCACTGAAGGGGCTGGGTTTGGGCGCTTTTGTTTTGGAACCCACTCCTTCAGGATTGGGGTGGCTTCTACTGCAGCTGACACGGGGTATTCTACCGCTGATATTCGGATGATCAGCTGTTGGCGTTCCCACGTGTATAAGAGTTATGTTCAAAAGAACAAGTTTTGAGTTCGGATGTTGACAAAACTCTCATTACAGGTGTTGTCAGCAGGCCGGCGAGGCACGACGTTCTGATTTGTGGCCACAGTATGATTTTCTGGGCCACCCACCGTGCCAGGAGGACACCTGTGGGATCACAGCTGGGCCTCAGCGGGTGGGCCTGTGTTGAGTGGTTAGGGAAGAGAGGCTTGAGGTGGCCCAGACTCCTCCCTTTGTTGTTGGGGAAACGGCAGGGGCCTCCCCTGCAGGTCTTGGTTATCCACCTTGGGGGTAACGACCTGGGTCTGCTGAAGGGCATAGCTTTGGCAGTTCAGGCCAAGGCTGACCTCACCACCATTAAGAACATAAGAACATAAGAGACGCCAATGTTGGATCAGGCCAAAGGCCCATCCAGTCCAACACTCTGTGTCACACAGTGGCCAGAAATACCAGTGCCATCAGGAGGTCCAGCAGTGGGGCCAGGACATTAGAAGCCCTCCCACTGTTGACGCCCCCCCAAGCACCAAGAAGACAGAGCATCACTTGCCCCAGAGCCCCTAGCTATACCTTGTGGCTAATAGCCACTGATGGACCTCTGCTCCATATGCTTATCTAATTCCCTTTTGAAGCCGTCCATGCTTGTAGCACCCACCACTTCCTGTGGCCATTAAAGCAAGGTGGCCAGGTACGCAGATTGTGTAGTCAGCAATCTTGCCGTGTCGTGTCTGGCGTAGCCTTGGGGACCCCTGGGGTTTGGACAGACCCGGAAGAAGGTGAATCGACATATGGAAGAGGCACTGGAGGGGGGTTTAGGTCGGTTTCTCCCTCATCCAGGTATTCGGGTCGAGCTTGACCTATACAGGGAAGATGGCATCCATTTGTCAAACAAGGGCAACGACATATTCCTAGAGGAATTACAGTAATGCAGAACCGCTAATCACTTTTAGCCAGTTCCGGTTGGGGACCAGGGGGTCATCAGGAACAGGGCTGTAGGGCTTAGGGCTGGGAATGGTGACCACCTCAGGGAGCCTCTTGGGTAAGCTCCTCCCTGAGGCTGTAGGGCTTCAGGGGTAGGAACTCCTGGGAGGTGACCTGTGCGCTGGGCTGCCGGTCGCAGGCCAGAGACTTGGCCCTAGACTGGGGCGAGTGACTTTCCCATACATCTAGGCAAGGAGGTTGGCTGGAGTGACACCTGCCTTGCCTGTTCTGCTCCCACTTAGTTCCCCTGCTGTTAATTTATTATGCAAAATAAACAAATAAAGTGGCCCTTGTTTGAATTCCAAACAGTTGTCTGTCTCTTTATTTCCGGCTCAGGGGGCAATGGGCTTAGACTGGAAAAACTTTCCTCAGGATTGCACTGTTAATAACTGAGTGAAAATATGAACAGTGGGCAAATCAACACTTGTCTTCAGTGCCCCTATAGGTTTATAAGACCCTTTCGTGCTGTTGAGCACCATTGTAATTTATGTATTGTATAAAGAATTTTATGTATAGTTAGTTAAATACATTGCTGCCATATGCTAAAGTAAACTCTTGTTGTACCTCCCTGCACAGGAAGTGAACCTTGTAGCTTCCAATCAATTTGTCTGACTCTCTCCTGCCTTTGGAAGCACTGATTTCTGTACTGTAGCCAACCATCTTGTAGAAGATGCATCTGCACTTCACTCAGTTTTATTTAATGAGAATCTCTTTTTAGGTAGGGTTGCCAACCTCCAGGTGGGGGCTGCCGATCTCTTGGAACTACAACCTCCAAACTACAGAGATCAGCTGGCCTGGAGGGAATGGCAGCTTTGGAGAGTGGACTCTATGGAATTATGCCCCACTGAGGTCCCTCCTCTCCCCAAACTCCAACCTTTCATCCTCCTCCACCACCAAATCTCTGGGGATTTCCCAATCTGGAGTTAGCAATCCTAATTTTAGGCCAGTGTGCATAATGGTAAGATTGAATTCACATTAGACACACACTCAGGAAAAGAGCTGATGGTGGGACATCCACAACTGCTCGATCAGATCATTGTATACACAAAATATAAAAGCAACACCCATTTGAAACCTTCTAGCATACATGAGGATAAATTAGTTTCATTTTTCTGTGCTTTTTGCTTCTTCTTTTTTTAAATTCTTGAACTGGCCATTGACTTGGTTACTGAAAAATCCAACAAGGTGTTATCCCTTTCAACAACCTGTTTCTGAGTTATATCTAGGAGAAAGCTAGTGGGGAAAAACACAGAAATCTTAGATGCACCTCTCTGGTCCTTCCCATTGTGTTTCTTGACAGAACAATGATTCCTTCCAGATGTCCTAAGAACCCATGAGGACCTTCATTTTATCTGTTTGCCCTAAGAACTAAGCAATAGGTATTTCCACACATGAAGCTGCCTTATGCCGAATCAGACCATTGTTTCCATCAAGTTCAGTATTCTACACTCAGAATGGCAGCAGCTGTCCAGGGTCTTAGGCAGAGGCCATTCACATTATCCATTGCCTAGTCCTTTTAACTGGAGAATCCAGGGACTGAACCTGGGACATTCGGCATACAAAGCAGAGGCTCTTCCACTGAGCCACAGGCCTTTTCCAGTTAAACCAAAGGTTGATTTCATTGTACGCACATGTTCATAACTACACTTCAGAAACCCAAACAAAGAGATTCAGATGTATCTAATCCTGTGTGTGTATAAAGTGCCAACAAGTCACAGTTGACTTATGGCAACCTCAGCAAGGAGCTTTCAAGTCAAGTGAAAAGCAAATGTGGTTTGCCATTGCCTTCCTCTGCAGAGTCTTCCTTGGTGGTCTCCTTTCCAAGTACAAATCCTGCTTATCCTCCAAGATCTGACTAGATCAGGCTATACCATGCTTCCTTCCCACTTATCTAACACTACCACTGTACAATATCAAAACCTGTTTCAAAGAAAACCCCTGAACATTGGGGAGACTGGATTAAAACCAGAGCACCATTTGGATTACATGAGAAATTATTCCTGTGGAACATTTATACTTATTGTGATTAGGAATAAAGAAGTAACAATAATAATAAATAAATAAATAAATAAATAAGTAAATCGTTCTGTTGCTGTTGTTTGCAATATGACCTTTGATATATCTACTGAAATGTGAAATGATTATTCTAGATGTCACATGAGCAGTGAACTAGTGATAGTCACTTGAAGTTGTATCTGCATGGATGCAATGGGCTTAGACTGGAAAAACTTTCCTCAGGATTGCACTGTTAATAACTGAGTGAAAATATGAACAGTGGGCTGTGGGCAAATCAGCACTTGTCTTCAGTGCCCCTATAGGTTTATAAGACCCTTTGGTGCTGTTGAGCACCATTGTAATTTATGTATTGTATAAAGAATTTTATGTATAGTTAGTTAAATACATTGCTGCCATATGCTAAAGTAAACTCTTGTTGTACCTCCCTGCACAGGAAGTGAACCTTGTAGCTTCCAATCAATTTGTCTGACTCTCTCCTGCCTTTGGAAGCACTGATTTCTGTACTGTAGCCAACCATCTTGTAGAAGATGCATCTGCACTTCACTCAGTTTTATTTAATGCGAATCTCTTTTTAGGTAGGGTTGCCAACCTCCAGGTGGGGGCTGCCGATCTCTTGGAACTACAACCTCCAAACTACAGAGATCAGCTGGCCTGGAGGGAATGGCAGCTTTGGAGAGTGGACTCTATGGAATTATGCCCCACTGAGGTCCCTCCTCTCCCCAAACTCCAACCTTTCATCCTCCTCCACCACCAAATCTCTGGGGATTTCCCAATCTGGAGTTAGCAATCCTAATTTTAGGCCAGTGTGCATAATGGTAAGATTGAATTCACATTAGACACACACTCAGGAAAAGAGCTGATGGTGGGACATCCACAACTGCTCGATCAGATCATTGTATACACAAAATATAAAAGCAACACCCATTTGAAACCTTCTAGCATACATGAGGATAAATTAGTTTCATTTTTCTGTGCTTTTTGCTTCTTCTTTTTTTAAATACTTGAACTGGCCATTGACCTGGTTACTGAAAAATCCAACAAGGTGTTATCCCTTTCAACAACCTGTTTCTGAGTTATATCTAGGAGAAAGCTAGTGGGGAAAAACACAGAAATCTTAGATGCACCTCTCTGGTCCTTCCCATTGTGTTTCTTGACAGAACAATGATTCCTTCCAGATGTCCTAAGAACCCATGAGGACCTTCATTTTATCTGTTTGCCCTAAGAACTAAGCAATAGGTATTTCCACACATGAAGCTGCCTTATGCTGAATCAGACCATTGTTTCCATCAAGTTCAGTATTCTACACTCAGAATGGCAGCAGGTGTCCAGGGTCTTAGACAGAGGTCTTTCACATTATCCATTGCCTAGTCCTTTTAACTGGAGATGCCAGGGACTGAACCTGGGACATTCGGCATGCACAGCAGAGGCTCTTCCACTGAGCCATAGACCTTTTCCAGTTAAACCAAAGGGTGATCAAATTTAGGGAGAGTGCTCCTACCATGGCGTAGCTGCTGACTAAGAAGGGATTTTTAGAAATTTAGAGGCTCTTCCACTGAGCCACAGACCTTTTCCAGTTAAACCAAAGGGTGATTTCATTGTTCACACATGTTCATAACTATACTTCAGAAACCCAAACAAAGAGATTCAGATGTATCTAATCCTGTGTGTGTATAAAGTGCCAACAAGTCACAGTTGACTTATGGCAACCTCAGCAAGGAGCTTTCAAGTCAAGTGAAAAGCAAATGTGGTTTGCCATTGCCTTCCTCTGCAGAGTCTTCCTTGGTGGTCTCCTTTCCAAGTACAAATCCTGCTTATCCTCCAAGATCTGACTAGATCAGGCTATACCATGCTTCCTTCCCACTTATCTAACACTACCACTGTACAATATCAAAACCTGTTTCAAAGAAAACCCCTGAACATTGGGGAGACTGGATTAAAACCAGAGCACCATTTGGATTACATGAGAAATTATTCCTGTGGAACATTTATACTTATTGTGATTAGAAATAAAGAAGTTACAACAATACTAAATACATACATAAATAAAAAGTTCTGTTGCTGTTGTTTGCAATATGACCTTTGATATATCTACTGAAATGTGAAATGATTATTCTAGATGTCACATGAACAATGAACTAGTGATAGTCACTTGAAGTTGTATCTGCATGGATGCAGCAAGAAATTAGCATGCAGTAGTTGGCCCATGCAATATCACTCCACAACCTTCTGTTTGGGAACCACAAAGAGGGCAAAATTCATCACAAATCTTGCTTCGTGGTTCAGTTTGTACCCATCCCTAATCATAAACAGAAGGAAAGGGCTTTTATTATTATTAATCACAGAATGTAGTATCAGTCAAAAATGCATGTATCCACTGCCCAGAGAGTAACTTATGCTGTTGGCCCAACACTGTGAAATGCTGTATTTCTGTATGAGAATGTGGAAACCTGAAGATCAATAATACAGCGAAACCTACCAGTTAAATGGTACTAAACAAAGCAGCAGGTTGTACATTCTCAGACATCTTGTTAACTTTAGAGGTGTGTTAAATTTGTGGTAGAAACATGGTAAAAATCTGCTCATTAAACCTGCCTCATGCACTCATACTTGAAAGCTCAGATGAGGGGTGGATTTCCCCCAAAAATATATTAAGCTGCTTGAAGGGATCATTAAGAAAAGGCTTTCTCTAAAGAGAGAGATCAATTAGAGATGGCCTGCCACAAGGTTTAAACTCATTAGGACTTTTTTCATCTGTGCATGCTCGCTGAGAGAATTAGTCTCACTACACAATACTCTATGGAGGCAAACACACAGGGCCACAAAATGGGCACTTTTTCAACTCAGAGTTAATATAAGGGGGACCATTTGATATATTACCTTTCTTAACTTTAGTGATCTATACAAGGAACAAGCTGCACAGATTGCAAACAAGTCCTTTTGTGTCAAATATTAAAAAAAAAACAGGGTAAGATTAGAAGCTTGGTAGATGCAAGGCTTTTAGAGATACTCTGCTTCATACCTGAATTACAGCTGTCATGTGCCAGTTATATATGCCTTATTAGACCAGTTAGTTGTGTGGCTGCCATTTAAAAAATATTATCACAACCACATGGGTCAAGGGCTGGAGGCAGGGACACGCAAATAGGCATCGCTTCAATGCTGCAGTGTCATTTCCAATGTGATGTGGCTTGCACCAGTAGTGGTATTGTGGTGTCAAAGTGATGGTTATTCCCCCCCCCCCTTCTTTCCCCTGCTGCTCTAAAAAACAGCATTGGGCAACAGGTGCTCCTAGGTGGGATGCCTCTTGCCTGATAAAAGACCTGGAAGCCCTTCTCCAAGTATAAAGTACATGCAGAAGAATCACGATGACTGCAAATGGTGTTAATTTTGTACACTTCATTTTAAGAATGTCTCTGCAGCCAGGCCTAATTGGACTTTCCGTGGCTTACTGAAAGACAGGGCTCAATATGTACTTTCAGCAGTTACACTATTCTCAAAGCATGTGAAGTTTAGCCAGAACCCAGCACACCTATATATATATAAAAGAAAGTCCCCTCACCGTAAAATCAACGCCCAGGACAAACCGCTGGACCCAGAGACACCAAATTTAGGGAGAGTGCTCCTACCATGGCATAGGTGCTTGCTAAGAAGGGATTTTTAGAAATTCAACCCTAAGTGGGACAAAAGGGGGAAAATGTGCTCCCCCCACTGATTCCGATGCGGCTGGCAGGCAACTGCCTCTCTACATCCCCTACTCTCTGACTGGTCAGCTGCAGAGCTCAGTGTTCTGAGGTCAAAAAAAGCCAACAGTTACAGGGGACTGCAGACAGCTAATGACAGTTGAGGAAATCAGGAGTGGCCAAGAACCACCTGTGACGTGAAGCAAAGCTGCTGGCCCAGCCTCTCTGATGGCTTCCAGCACACTCCCCCCACCTCATACACCTAACAGGTGGTTGTCTGTCAGGTGCAGCCCCACCTCCACAGTGGCTTCTAATACTCCTCCCCCTTCCCCTCCTACACTGGACAAGCGACTGCCTGTTAGGTGTAGGAGAGGAGCTGGGGTGGCTTCACACACACACTCCCTCCACCTCCTACACCTAACAAACAGTTGTCTGTCAGGTGCAGCCCCACCTCCACAATGGCTTCTAATACTCCTGTCCCCTCCACCTCCTACACTGGACAGGCAGCTGCCTGTCAGGTGTAGGAGAGGAGGTGAGATGCTTACAGCTGCCAGGGAGGTTTGCTCAGCAGGATTGCCTTAGCACTGCTGCTGGCCCAGCCTCCCCAATGCCTTTAAATACAATCCACCCCAACACCAGAGCAGGGCCAGGGTATGAATATTTATGGGGAGATAGTAAATGACATTTCTAGGAGCCACTTCTCCATTAGAATTTTTACAACAAATGTCACATTTAAAATTTCACATTGTCAATATTATAACTGGATTTATGGAACTTAAATACCCTAGTGAAGCATGGTACTAAATATGTTACAGTGGAAATCATACTGAAAATATACATTATTTCAAATAATGATTCAGTGAGCACAGTTAGGAATATATCCTTTTCACATGAAGTCGATGGATTCACCAGCTCCAGTTAGGGCAGATTTCAGGGATAATCAGGTATTGTGTACACTTGCAGCTAAACAAAATGGTAGAATAAGTTAATAGTGTTCTGGACTGTACCATTTCAGACTAGAGGTAAGAAATACTATTGTTGAATTTTCCTAGTGAAAATACTTCTCTGAAAGTAAAAAAAATACAGGATATACTATGACTTTCTTCATAGTGTGCGACTGTAGTATTTACAGGGACATTTTATTTATAGGATTACGAAATACAATTCCACACCTACTCACCAAAAGGGTATAGTCTGTTCTGCCATGCCAGAACTCATCTACCTCATTTGCACATAATATTGCTGTATGTTTATATGAGGTCTCTAAGAGATAAAATAAGGCATATATGCTTCTTTCCACACACAAACAGCTGAATGTTGACCCCCGTTTAAAACTTGAAAACAATAATAAGCATATGTTACAGATCCATGGAAGGGTTTTATCTGTGGGTTGTTATCTCTAGTTTTAGCTCCTTTTGCTTCCTTTCACTTTGAAGGAAGAACCTGGAACCTGAAGTATGCCATCAGTCACTAAGGGTCAGAAGAAACTATTATCAGTGTAGTCCCATCTGTGGATACTTAAATCCAGAAACTGGAGCCAGGAACAGACAAGACAGATCATTCTAGAAACCTGAGAAAAGTCCCAGGTTTGCAGAAAAAAATATTTTAAAAACTGGGGAGTTTAAACATTCCCAAATAAAAGAAGTAACACTTTACCTTTAAGAAACAAATGCTCTCAGTTGTCACTGTGAGGGTTACTAGGCAACCACAATACTGCCAGTCTTATTTTAAAAACTGGGGAGTTTAAACATTCCCAAATAAAAGAAGTAACACTTTACCTTTAAGAAACAAATGCTCTCAGTTGTCACTGTGAGGGTTACTAGGCAACCACAATACTGCCAGTCTTCAACCCTTGGTTTCTGTCAGTAAAAGGTGGGGCCTTTCAAGGGCTGTTTTGACCTCCCAGTCCACCCCATTCCTCCCACCAACGGAGGGAGGATTCATTGGGGTCAGGCCTGACAGCAACCAACAGGTGATTCATTACTACACTACCTGAATGACTCACCCACGTCCAGTGGTGACCACCTAGAAATTCAACAGCAGCCATTTCATAAAAGCCATCTGGTGTAGTGATAAGAGACAAAATTCTGGGAGGCCTGGGTTTAAATCCCCATTCTGTCATACATGGGTCAGTCACTCACTCTCAGCACTCTCTCTACCTCACAGTCCTGAAGGGGCCTCCATGAGGTGAAAGAGGCACCACACCTGGCACTCCAATGCCACAAGTTGCCCCTCAGGTGGAGGTTTCTGCACCCTCCTCACCTGAGTCAGCATCCTGTCAGCACCTCCCTGTAATAGAAAAGGAATGGTGTTAGCAACTTCAGGGCATTATTCTCCTGGATGGGAAAGAGTATGGCCATCATGTAGAACTGGCTAGCGCATAGATTGGTGGTGCTTGCCGGCCATCACAGGTTTTTGGCCAGGGAGGTGTTGCCACCTGGCAAGGTGAGCAACCTAGTCCATGGCCATCACAGTGGCCTCCCTCCCCCGGCAGCTGCCTCAGGCATGCCCTGATGCCCCTAACCGCCTGTTGCACAGCATCCGTGTGCATCTGGGGGTCAGCTGCTACCCCCACAGCTTCCAAGTTCAGGAGGGGAGATGCTGTTTCTAGTGTGGCTCAGTGCCACTGTGGAAGGCCCAGGGGAGATATGGGGTAGGGGATTGGGAGCTTTGCTTACCTGCATACATGTGACTGCCCCTTGGGATCCCAGTGGAGGGTCTGGTGTACTTGTGTAGGCCAAAATCTGGAAGGGGTCAGCCACAAAGTGCGGACTTTGCTCTCCCGGTAGTGTATTCTCCTCAGGTGCTCACCCAGTGGTGCTAGGTGCCCTGTCTGTGTTGTGCCCACCCACGGGGTGCATGTCCACATGGCAGGGAGCTGTCAGACAGCATTCTGTACCATGTACCCTACCTCTGGAATTCTGGGATAACTTCCTGGAGCTATTTGTAGGGGGAAGCTGTGATTGGGTCCTGAGGAGAGGTGCAGCCAGAATGGATGAGTGTGCTCATTGGGTGCACACTTAGTCAGTATCCTGAGTTGCTTGGGATCCCGTGGGTGTGGCCACAGCTGTACGAAGGACAGAATTTGAAGTTGCCATGGCTGTCAATGGGCTACAATGCCAATGTTGTCAGCACAACTTTGTGCCTGCTCTGGTGGTGTTGGGGAACGTTCCCACTATGAAAACACCTGGGAAGCCACCTAACTTCCACAACGCCTCCTGCAATGCCCAAATCTACACTGGTATTGGGGTTTGTGCCATTGCTCCTCTGGCGTGTTCTGTGGTGCTCTTGTGCCTGTGGGACTCAGCAGTGCAGTGCTGCTAGTGTTCTGCGCTGGTGTAAAACTGTCCTTACACTGGCATAACTCTGAGTTATGAAGGCATAGGGTCCCTATTTCGATTTGTCTTCCCCAATGGTTCTGTAAATTTATAAAATAAGTAGTAAAGGCAAAAAGTGGACAAATGTGTCCAATGACTCTCCCCCCCCATCCCGGGTATGGTCCTACATCCAAAAAAGGAGGACATGGAGACTAACATTAAACTAAAGCTTTATTAATGATCTAAAAGGCTGAACTGCAATCAGTAAATTACTTCTCCTAATAGTGCAGGCACCCCAAGAAGCTACCTGATGGGTTCAGAAGCATTTAGGCAATTCCACCCTGACTCCATATATTGTCCTTGTGGACCATTTTAGTTGATCCATTTTGTCTGAAACTTTTGTTTTTAGGGTGTTTTTATACAATTTGTATGCAATGTGTACACTAAGAGTACTAGGGGCGTGCATAACACAATTCCTCAGCCAAAGATCTACACTTTTTTTGGTCAGTGTGTGTGTGATGGGAATGTAAGGAATTTGGGAGTTTGGGCCTAAAGTCCTAGTAAGGTTTTGGCAGGAGTCTCTGTAAAACTTTAAGTGTTGCCAGGATTCTGGCTTGATTAGAATGGTCTAATTGTATTATTTTTCTGTGTTTCTGACTGAGTGATTTATGCCTTATGCAATACTCCTTGGACTAATAAATTTATTTTGTACCTTGAAGCCATGTCTGGAAATCTTTGACTGAACCCTGAGGATGGTACATCAAAGCCTTTGGAGCAGAACTTCTGCCCTCAAAAAATAAAAAGGGGAGTCCACCCTGCCTGCTTGACTATGGCACTGGTTGTTTACCATTTGGGGCAGCAGGTCAGCATGGCTTCATCCTTACATGGTTGAGGGCCTTGACTTTTCTCCCTCTGGGGTGCACCCATGTTCTACACCAAAATCACTGTTTTAGATCATTAACATGTTTTTTTTTTTCCAGAATGAAAATCAGAATCTGGGATTATTAGTGTGTGTGTGGGGGAAACCCTGCTCTCCCTGAAGAAATGTGTTGTTTTCAAGTTCAGGAGTTGCTAGCCAACTACAGTATTCTTCATTGATTATACTTGTTTCTTGAGCAATGGCATTTATCCTTTCCAACTGGATCCTTGCAAGGGAGGAGCACAGAGTGCTTTCAGCCAATCATCTTTGGAGACATGCCACAGAGAGCCGTAGTTCTCTTTTCCTCCCTCATTTGTGGGGGAGAAGGCACAGCCCTTTAACTTACATTTTTGCTTATAGCTCATTTTTGGTCAAAGTCTCTTTAACATACCAGTACATACAATACATTTCAAAGATTCTGAGACCTAGTTCAGGACATACACGTGTGAAGGCCACATGTGTGCATCTCCTGGACAGGACCATTGTCCAAAAGTATAAGTAAATGCATGTACAATCCATTTACAGTGTGCAGTTTTTTTCATTATGTGCATTAATTCTCATGACACATTTGATTCATGTACAATTGAACATGTGATTGAAATCACATATTTACTCAGATAGTGGTGTCTAGTTTCATTTGTCAAGTGAAATCAGGTTTCATGTGTCAAGTGAGTGAGTAAATGCACATTGGCTCTTTCTTACAAACAGATGTTACACATGTATAAGCAGGATGTACATGCATTCACTATAATGTGTGAAATGGGCTAGACACTTGCCTAATTCCATGTAGTGACCTTATAGCTTTGTTGAGATTTGAAATGCGGTAGCCAGTGAGGTACTCATTTGAAAGACAGATTAAACTACCTACAGCTTTGTTGAGATTTGAAATGCAGTAGTCAGTGAGGTAATCAGACACTCATTTGAAAGACAGATTAAACTACCTGGAAATATTAGGTATGAAGGAAGCATGGGATTTCAACTGAGCTACAGGTTTCCTTAGGCAATGCTCTTTCAAGCAGTTCTCTTGGGGAGGGGTTGTGGCTCAGTGTTAGAGCATCAGCTTTGCAGGCAGAAGGTCCCAGTTCAATCCCTACCATCTCCAGTTAAAAGGATCAGATCATAGGTGATGTGAGACCCTGGGCAGCTGTTGCCAGTCAGAGAAGACAGTTCTGACCTTGATAGGCCAATGATCTGACTTGTGTTCATGTATATCACCTCTTTCTTTCCTATGTATTTGATAACTGGTTAAAATTAACTACTTAAAAATATTCATCCTGGATAAAATCTTTGGAAGTTGGCAAATGTACAGCCATCACAGCCATCTCATTAAAGCTGGCAAATCTGCAAGCCAAAGTTTAGTGAAATCTCCACCATCTTCAAACATTCTTGGTTCAAAGGAGAGGATGACTTTCCAAATGGCAAATCTCAATCCAGTTTTGAAAAGCCACAGCTATTTTAATTGAAAAGTATGTAAATAACATAGATTTCCTGTGAGTGTCGGCTTCATGGAAATAAACACACACAAAAAAAAGTGAACAGGAGGTGGGGAAATGATTGGATCATTTCTATTAAATTAAATTCAATTAAATACGAACAGGTGCAGCATCAAAAGCATGGTAGAGCTGATTCAGTTTTCTTATAGCTAATGAGCTTAGTTTTCATGAAGATTTTTTCTGAAACCAGACCCAGCCACTCAGACGCTGATCTTGCAATGATTTACATTTCCAATGAGGAAAGATTCAACCCAAGCGAGAGGAAAAAAGCTGTCAGCGTAACTTGCCAAAGTGCACTCACATGACCAAAAAAGATTAACATAATGAAAGAGCTGGTTGTAGAATTAATTGTGGACACAGCCTGGAAAACAGATGTAGAGAGAGGTTTCTCCCCCTTTCCCTCTTGAAATATGATGAAACAATTGGCAAAGAGGCACATAAGAGTATCTGGTCTTATGCATTATGTTGGATAACAGTGCGGTATAGTAAAGGTCTCTGAGACAAGGAGAAAATCTTAAAGCTTGTCCTACTGGTGAGCTGGAATGAACAAGTCCCTGTAGGCCTGCGGGATCAGTGTCAGAAACTGCCGTTTAACTGGCAAGTTTGTTCTTCATTTGTATTATAGGATTCTCTCTAATCTTGCCGAATGGCCTCCAGCAAATGGCAATTAAATTCAGGTGGAAATTGGCTATATCATTTTTGCAATAAATGTAATTAGGCCCAGTTTCTAATGGAGTCACCTTGAATCAGATTTTTTTTTTGCTCACTTACTAGAAGACAGGACTTGAAGACAGACAACTTAACAAGCAGTTGAGTAAATTGGCTTATCCCTGTAAATTGGGATGATTTTGAAAGCCTCATCTCTGTAGATTCCACCCCCAAATTCTTATTTCAGAGTTATTTCACTCTTGTGGGCACTGAACAGTGATTCTTTATTTTCACACCATTTTGACTTTCCTCATACCTACTTTTCCCCACATAAAATGTATATATTATTGTTCAATGTTAGGTGTGCATCAGTAAATCAGTATACTTCATCACCTATACAAGTATTATGTAAGATGAATATAAAACTCATCCAAAATAAGGATATAATACAAAGAAATCTGTAAAACCAGCAGCAAACCCCCCGCCCCCAGACTGGGATTACAACCTAGAATATATGGACAAATCTACAGCAACTAAAGATAATTCTCCTTGATGCAATTAAAGCATTAATAAATATTCAGAGATTGCCCTTCCCTCTTTCCTTTTGCTGATTCTCATCATGCACATGTGTCATGACCCCAGTGGATTGCCACCTTCTGCTGCCACCACCCTGGATTTAGGTCCCTTGAGAAGGCCCAGGGTACCTTCCCAAGCCCCTTCAAATTATCCCCAGCAGGTTGCCACCTTCCGCTGCTACCACCCTGGACTTAGGTCCCCTGAGAAGGCCCAGGGTACCTTCCCAAGCCCCTTCAAATTACCCCTTTGTAGCCGAGATACGTAAGACACATGCCATGTGAGAATGAGCTCCCATCTCTGGCCCCAGGATTTATTATTACAGTACTGCGCAGGGGAAAAACAAGACAAGACAAGGGTCTTTAAAATACATAACAATGTTGAAAGGCCAAAAGATCACAAAGCTAACGCAGCTACCTAATACTTCTTTTGTGACTACTCAAGCCCTACAGCTCTCTTAAGTCAGGCTTCTCTCTGTACTCACTGTCCCCAGTGAGGGATCTTTCTCTGCTGCAGGAAGTGGTGGTGGCTACAAGCATGGACGGCTTCAAAAGGGAATTAGATAGGCAGCAGAGGTCCATCAGTTGCTATTAGCCACAAGGTATAGATAGGGGCTCTGGGGCAAGTGATGCTCTGTCTTCTTGGTGCTTGGGGGGGGGGCAACAATGGGAGGGCTTCTAATGTCCTGGGCCTTTGGTTTGATCCAACATTGGCGTCTCTTATGTTCTTATGTTCTCCCAGACCAGTCTCTTCAACTTAGCTCTGTGAGAGACAACCCACAGAGAGGAAAAGAACACAGTTTAACTGACCACCAAGTATATAAACAATCTCCTCAGAGAATTCCTCGACCCCCATTGGTTACCGCTGGCACAAAGCCTTGTGGGGATTGTAGGCTGTCTGCTTCCCACTCCCAGGCAGGTCTCTTAGCATCACTAGGCCCAATCCTGCACAGATCTCCAGAGGCCTACACAGATCATGACAACATGTTTCTCTTAGCTTTAGATTTCTCATCTCTTTCCTTTTACAGTAGATGTGACTACCTGAATTACAGTGTAGGTATAGCAATGACTGCCTGGATAGTATTATGCATATAATTTTACAAATGTCCATAGACAGGGGTTATGTTTTAGTTGCACATATTTACGTAGGGTCTGAAAAAGTGACGATCCACACACACACACACAAACCCTCATAGGGGAATTCCCACAGTGGCCCTGGCTTTCTCCCTGCTTCTGGTGCCTTGTCCTATCTCTTGCATTCCATATCCTTTCCCTTCTTTGTTACCCCAACACTGACCCACTCTGCCTCCTCCTCCTCCTCCTCCACTTTGGTCTTCTCGCTGCCTCCTCTTTCCTTCTTTCCCTTACTCTCCTCCTCACCATGAGGATAGAAAGAAGAAATTAGCCAGTGTTGGCAGAAGATGAATGCAAGAGGCATTTGCATTAAAAGAGAGTGCCTTCCCAGCCCAAACACTGCCAGTGGTCTGCACTCACTTTCACTGACCAGCTTCTTTTCTCCTTCCTGGTAGCGGTGGTGGAACCTGCAAGCATCTCTTCCTGGCAATTCCTTCTCCCCACCCCAGCCTTGCCAACAGATCTTGGGTGGGGTGGGGGTCATTGAGCACCTCATGTTCAGATAACGTACATTTGGCATCTGCTTGTCCAATTTAGGACCGTGGTGGCTCAGGGGTTAAGACACTGAGCTGCAGACCGGAAGGTCTGTAGTTCAGCAGTTCAAGACCCGAGTGCCGCGTGAGAATGAGCTCCCATCTCTGGCCCCAGCTCCTGCCAACATAGCAGTTCAAAAGCAAGAAATTGCAAGTAGATAAATAGGTATAGGGCTGCCAAGTCCCCCCGGGGGGCAGGGAAACCCCCGCCCCAGAGGCCTGTTCCTCGGCACTGGCGGATTGGGCCCCGGGGGGAACTCCGCCCAGACGTGCGCGTCACTAGGAAGTGACGTTAGGACGCCGAGTACGCTGGGGGTGGGGCCACGACCATCGCCCGGGAGTCCCCACTGCAGCGACTGAACCAACTTGGCAACCCTGGCCAGGGGTAAAAAACTGTGAGCTAGCTCACACTAATTCAGCTTAGAGGGAACACTGGTTGCCATTCAAGGAGAACTTCCAGCCCCACCTTGAGGTTGGCATCCTCACTGGTAGATGCTTCAGCACTGAAGAAGCGAATTGCAACTTACATTTGCAGTTCCATCACTAATTCATGCATCTTTGAGGGTTATTTTTTTCCCTGGCTAACTAACTAGGTCAGTGGGATGCAGAGATGCGTCCTGACGTATCAGGATGAATATGTGAATCTTCCTGAGCCAGGAACAACAAAGCAAGGAAAAGTGTATAAAATACTGGGTTCAAGACACCTTTCAGTGAAACAGCTCTGCTTTATTGAGTGATTTCAGGAACAAGAAGAAGAAGAAGAAGAAGAAGAAGAAGAAGAAGAAGAAGAAGAAGAAGAAGAAGAAGAGAAGACAGACAAACAGGGAAAATGGCCCGGTTTAAATAGCATGCAAAGCCCACAACCCTTTCCCAACACGCACAACTATAGGTACAAGTACTGAGCCATTAACTCCTGATTGGCCACCTCCCAGAGTCCAGTGAGCTATTGCTCTGGAGCAACAAGCTCAGCCAGTCTTTGGTAACCAGCTCTGGAATGCTCCAGGCTCAATACACAACAAGGGGAAAGCATCTAATTTCTCCTCTTTCAGCCCCTGCTTCTCCTGTATCTCCTCTGGGACCAGTCCTTCATGACAACTAGCGAGTTTCTAGTCGACACACCATCACATTTCAAGGGGTCCCTCCTGTATTTGGCTTCAGCCAGGCCTGCAGAACTTGTGAGCCATCAAGGCAAACTCAACTTATTGGGTTTTGGGTTTTTTTTTTGATAATCCTGCTGTCTAGAACTGTAAAGAAAAAAGGAGAGTGGGGATTTTGGCAAGGCCCACTATAGTCTGGTTTTGGTTTGGTAATATATTTGCTGTTTGTGAATGGCTGCCCAGACAGCATTAGCGGCTTTAAATGTCAACGTGCAAAGGGAGGCCAGAAGGTCCAGCATTCCAAGAGCAAGGTGTGTAGCGCTGTAGAGCACAGATTTATTATTATTATGTTTATTCAGGGCTTTTTTTGTAGAAAAAGCCCAGCAGGAACTCATTAGCATAATAGGCCACACTCAACAGCAGACACTCATTAGCATATTAGGCCACACCCTTGACAGCATAGCACATTAGAATACTAGGCCGCACCCCCATGTTACCATAAGTGTGGTCATCCAGCCACACCCACCTTTCGCTTCTTATTCTGTTGACCTTCTTTGTTGTCAAAACCCAGGGCCTTTTTTTGTAGCAG